>NW_008705575.1:474326-476320 GCF_000186865.1 Aureococcus anophagefferens
AACCCCCCCCTCTTCGCCGGCTCTTCTTGCCTGTTCAGCCAAGAGCCGCCCGGGATAAAAGCCGCGGTACCTTACGTCGGGTTCCTCGCTCGCGGGCCCGGCACCCACCCACCCACCTCCTGGCCAATCAGGGACCTCCTTTTCGTTAGTTGCCTTCAAGTTGCCGCTCGCAAAATCGCCACAACGCGCGCGCGATTCCGCGCGCGCGCTCTCTCGTGTCGCGGAGCTGCGCGGTCCAATCTCCGCTTTGCGATGAGAACGGGCACCCGCGCCGCTCGACTCGCCGCGGCGAGAAGCGGCGCTTGCCCAGAGACGACGATAGCGGCGTGAAGACACGTCGCCGAGGCGCCGCGCGACCGTCAGCCGCGGCACTGCGGGTCATGACCGCGCGCGCGCGCGCGCGTTACAAGTACCCATCAGTACACTGTAGATTTTCCAAATCAGGCCTCCGGACCCACCCACCCACCTCGTCGTGAGGTTCGAATCTTTTGTCCGTGGGCGGCTCGTGGTTCAGCTCGGATCGGTGTCGCTCGCGTCGCCCAGACCTGCCGCCGGCGGTGTAATCCTCGGTCCGCGCGGCCTCCGACGCGACTCCCCGACCCGCGGCGCGGCCAGCGACGATGGACAACATCCTCCTGCTCACGGACTCCTACAAGGTCAGCCACTGGAAGCAGTACCCGGCGAAGACGACGACGGTCTATAGCTACTTCGAGTCCCGCGGCGGCAAGTACGACGAGGTCGTCTTCTTCGGCCTCCAGTACTACGTGAAGAAGTACCTCGTCGGCGAGCAGGTCACGAAGGCGAAGATCGACGAGGCGGAGCGGTTCTACGGCGAGCACTTCCCGCCGGGCTTCGAGTTTAACCGCGCGGGCTGGGAGCACATCCTCGAGAAGCACGGCGGCCGGCTGCCGCTGCGCATCAAGGCCGCGCCCGAGGGCACGGTCGTCGGCGCGAAGAACGTGCTCATGACCGTCGAGAACACGGACCCGGCGTGCTTCTGGCTCACGAACTTTGTGGAGACGCTCCTGGTCCAGGTCTGGTACCCGATGACCGTGGCGACGCACTCGCGGGAGCAGAAGAAGGTCGTGGCCAAGTACTTGGATGTGACGGGCGACGTCGCCGGCCTGGGCTTCAAGCTCCACGACTTCGGGTTCCGCGGCGTGTCGTCCGTCGAGACCGCCGGCGTCGGGTCCTGCGCGCACCTCGTCAACTTCCTGGGCACGGACACGGTCGCGGGTCTCGTCGTGGCCAAGGACTACTACGGCGCCGAGTCCGCGGCGGGGTTCAGCATCCCCGCGTCGGAGCACTCGACGATCACGTCGTGGGGCGAGAGCCGGGAAGTCGACGCGATGCGGAACATGCTCGAGGTCTACCCGGCGGGCCTCGTGGCCTGCGTCTCCGACTCCTACGACATCTTCAAGGCCTGCGGCGACCTGTGGGGCACGCAGCTCAAGGACGCGGTGCTCGCGCGCGACGGGTGCCTCGTCGTCCGGCCCGACTCGGGCGACCCGCCGTCGACGGCGATGCGCGTGCTGACCATCCTCGGCGACAAGTTCGGCAAGGAGAAGAACGACAAGGGCTACTGGGTCCTCGACAGCCACGTGCGCGTCATCTGGGGCGACGGCATCGACTACGAGATGATCTGCGCCGTGCTGTCGACGCTCGCGGACGCGGGCTGGTCCGCGGACAACATCGGCTTCGGCTCCGGCGGCGGCCTGCTCCAGAAGCTGAACCGCGACACGCAGAAGTGCGCCTTCAAGTGCTCGTCCATCGTCGTCGACGGCGCGGCGCGCGACGTCTTCAAGGACCCCGTCACGGACAAGGGCAAGGCGTCGAAGAAGGGGCGCCTCGCGCTCGTGGACGTCGACGGGACGCTGACGACGAAGACGCAGTGCGCGCCGGGGCCCGTCGAGGGCGACGTGCTCGCGACCGTCTTCGAGGACGGCGCGCTCCTCGTCGACGACACGCTCGAGACCGTCCGCGAGCGCGCGGCG
>NW_008705575.1:476629-487860 GCF_000186865.1 Aureococcus anophagefferens
GACTGGAGCTCGAAGTAGGACTTGACGACGACCTCGACGGCGCTGTTCGGCGCCGCGTGGACTACCGTCGCGACAATGGCTGCTAGGAGCGCGTAGCTGAGCAGCCCCATGCTTCTCGGGATTTCCCCTCAATGTTGCACGGCAATGAAATCAGGTTGAAGCTCTCGAGCTCTGATGGCCGCCTTCGAAGGCAGCCCGTAGTCGCGCCGTGCGACATGTCCGTGTCCGTCGACGTGACCCAGAGCTTCACGTGCGACGTGCACGCGCTCTGGAAGCTCATCGGCAGCTTCTATGACTTGAAATGGACGGGGGACGATCCCTGGGAGTTCGACGGCATCTACCGCACGCTTCCCGAGCACGGCATGAAGGAGCAGCTGGTCTACAAAGGGGAGACGTGCTACACCTACAAGATGGTCGAGGGGCCGTTCAAGAACTTCACGGTCACCATCTCCGCGGCGGCCGACGGCGCGGGCTCCGTCGCGACGTACGCGGCCGTCGGCGACCTCTCCGACGAGGAGCGGGCCATGGTGCGCGACGGCACGCGGGAGCTGCTCGCGGCCCTCGCGGCGACGCGCCCCTAAAATAAAAACTAGCGCGGGCGCCCGTAGTAGAGGCGGAACAGCTGCTCGGGCGTGGCGCCGACGTGCCACCAGAGCAGCGTGAGCGCGTTGAGCGCGTTCGTCTTGAGGATCCCCGCCTTGAGGAAGCGCCGCGGCGACGTGAGGGCCGCCTCCCGGAGCGTGACGACGCGGCCGCGCTTGCGCGCGCGGAGCGCGAGGTCGAGGTCCTCGAGGAGCGGCATGCGCGCGACGCCGCCGAGGTCCGCGAGCGTCGCCTTGGACAGCGCGAGGCCCTGGTCGCCCCAGGGCAGCTCGAGGTACGTCGACCGCACGTGCGCGCCGAGCTCCACGGCCGCGAGCGCCGGCCGGCCAGAAGAGCCGTCGAGCGCGAAGCCGAAAGCCGCGAGCGTCGTCCCGGGCTCCGCGAGCGCGGCGAGGACGAGCGCGTCGTAGGCAAGCGGCGGCCGCGTGTCGCCGTGGAGGAAGAGGACGGCGTCGCCCGTCGCGGCGGCCGCGCCCGCCGCGAGCGCGGGGCCCCGGCCCGCGGCGGACGTCGACTCGCGGACGACGACGCGCGCTTTCGCCGCGTCGACGGCCGCGCCGAAGGCGCGGGCCGTCGCCGCCGTGTCGTCCGTGGACCCCGCGTCGACGACGACGATCTCGACGAACTTCGCGGCGCGGTCCGCGCACGCGGCGAGCGTCCGCTCGAGGCCGCGCGCCTCGTTGTGGGCCGGCACGACGACCGAGAGCGTCTTCGGCCGCGAGGACGCGCTGCCGCTGGGCCGCGGCCGCGCGAGGGCGTCGCGGACGTAGGCGGGGACGCACTGGAGCACCATGAGCGCCTGCGCGACGAGCACCAAACCCGCGAACGCGAGCTCCCGCACGAACCGCGGCGGCGCCTCGCCCCCCCGGTCGAGCGCGTCGAGGCTCGCGACGGCGAGGTCGCCGGCGGCGTCGGCGCCGTAGGCGTGGTGGCACTCGGCCGTGACGAGGTCGTGGAGCGCGTCGACGCCCGCGTGGGGCGCGCGCCGCGCGAGCGGCGGCGGCGGCATTCCGCGGCCGTCGGCGAGGAGCAGGCGCCCGTACGCGCGCGCGGCCCGGCGCAGCGCGGGCCGCGCGCAGGCCGGGAAGGCCGAGAGGCGCATGGGCGACTTGGACACGGCCTCGATGGCCCGCGACTTCAGGACTTTTTCGAAGCACGGCGCGCCGTACCACTTCCGCCAGTCGTCGTCGCTCCACGCCGCGCGCTGCGCGCAGACGTCGAAGGCCCGCTTCGGCGGCGCGTCGACGCGGCCGCCAAAGACGCGCGCGCGCACGCGGGCCTCGAGCGCCGCGCCGCCGTCCATCTGGAAGGAGCTAAAGTCGACGACCGTCAGGTCGACGTCGGACGGGAGCGCGGCCAGCTGCGCCTCGAGCGCGGACCAGCCCAGGCGCCAGTCGAAGATTTTCGCGACCTCGTCGTCGTCGAGCTCGGAGAAGCGGCCCAGCGGCAGCGCGTCCCCGCGGCCGAAGACGGCTTTTTGCACCTCCGGCCACGAGAGGAACGGGTGCAGCGCGCACGCGCGCACGGCGCCGGGTCCGAGGCGCGAGAAGTCGCGCGCGGCCTTCATGGCCGCCCAGGCCTCGCGCCACGTCGCTTTGGTGTGTGCTTCAACAACAGCCTCGCCGTGCACGCGCAGCGCGCGCGCGTCCGGCGCCACGCCGAACGCCGCGAGCGCGCCCGAGTCGACGCGGTCGAGCATGGACTTGAGCCGCGACTCGAACTGGAGGCAGGGGCTTCGTATGACTATAATCCACCACCGCGCGAGGCGCGCCCAGAGCGGCACCATGGCCGGGAGCACCTTGTTCGTGACCTCCTTGACCACGACCGTCGCGACGGCCGCGTCGACGGCCTCGACGGCCGCGAGCACGCGCGCGAACGTCGCCTCGGCGCGCGACACGCCGGCCGCGGGCGGGCCCAGCAGCGACGGCTCGTTGACCTGGGCGTCGAAGGGCAGCGCTCGTACAGGAACTTCTCCGTCGCCGTCGTGCCGCCGCGCGCGAGGCCCAGCAGGAAGACGAGGCGGAGTTGGTTGTTTTTTATCAGTTGTTCCAACTTGTCGAAGCTCGGCGATGCGTTCATCGCTGCTTACGACGACGCCATCGTTGCGGCGATTTTCATGGCGCCATAGCTCTCCGTCCAGTCTTGTCGTCAACTTGACGTCACAAAACGGAGTTGTCGCGACTTGGGTAACACGAGATGACCGGCGCCGCTTTGCTCCGGATCGCCGCGATGGTGCGGGGTCGCTCCGGATCGCTCCGGATCGCCAGGACCGCGTCCGAGGGCGCGGGATCGCTCTGGATCGCCGCGGATCGCGCCGGGATCGCGCCGGATCGCTCCGGATCATGATCGCTGCCAGGATCCTGGTGGCGCCGGCTCTAACGTTCTGGTGGCAAGTCTTAGTACGACCACCCGGGGCGCCAGCCGCGGCGGGCGACGATCTGTTCCCGGCGCGTCGGGAGGTAGTGGGGCCCGGGCAGGCCGCCGTGGGGGAAGGGGCGGCCGAAGGGCGTCGGGCGGTAGCGCGGGCCCCAGTGGCCGAAGGGGCGGGGGTGGTCGTAGATCCGGGGCACGTCGAAGCGCGGGTCCCACGGGACGTCGAGGTAGGGGCGGGGATGATGGTGGTGATGATGATTGTCGTAGATCCGGGTCGCCGCGAAGCGCGAATCCCACGGGTCCTGCGCGTGCCCGCCGCGGACGTCGCGACGGTCCCGCAGCTCGTCGGAAAGCTTGGATTTGGTCGCTTCCATCAAGCGCGCGCTCTCGGCGCGGCCGTCGTCGACGGACCGGCGGACGTCGCGCAGCTGCGCGTCCACGTTCTTGGCCAACGCGTCGGCCGCGTCCCGCTGCTTGCCCACGGCGTCGCCCACGTCGCGCTTGACGGCGTCCAGGGCGGCGTCGACGGCGTAGAGGCGCCGCTCGAGCGCGCCGTCGTCGGCGGCGCGGGCGGGCCGCCGGGCGACGGCGTCCTCCACGGCGCGTTCGAGCCTCTCGAAGCGGCGCGCCATCTCGTCGGCGTCGGATCGGGCCGCGACGGGCGCCGGGTCGCGCCGTCGCTGCTCGTTCGACGTCGTGTCCCCGGACAGCGACGCGCGGAGATTCTTGACGGTGTCCGCGAGCTCCCGGAGCCGGTCCTCGACGCCGTCGGCCGACGGCGCGTGCTGCGCGGAGGCGTCGGCGTCGGACGTCGTGTCCCGGGACAGCGACGCGGGGAGGTTCGCGACGGTCTCCGCGAGCTCCCGGAGCCGGTCCTCGACGCCGTCGGCCGACCGCGCGTAGGCGTCGGCGCGGTCGTAAGTACGGGTCGCCGCGAAGCGCGAATCCCACGGGTCCTGCGCGGCGCCGTGGACGTCGCCGCTGGGCGGCGCCGCGGGCAGCGCCGAGGGCGGCGCCGCGGGCGGCGACGCGGGCGCGGGCGGCGCCGCCGCACGCGGCCGCGCCGTGCGCGTCGCGTAGGCGCCGCCCTGCCCGGGGTCGTCGCGGAACGCCTCGTTGCCCCGGCCCCGCGTGTGCGGGTTGGCGGTGGCGGCCTTGGCGAGGCGGTCCTGCTCCATGCCGGCCAACGCCTGCTCGGCCTGGACGTTGTCCTTCGCGACCGTTGCGGCGATCCGCGCGGCCTCCCACGCGGTCTCCTCGGTCGCCGTGTCGATCGGGCCGCTGGACCGGAGGGCGGCCACGGCCGTCTGCGCCGCGAGCTCCACCTCGCTCGGTTCGAGGCGGGCGTAGTCGTAGTTCGCCGTGACCGGCGGGTATGGCGTCGGGTATGGCGACGTCGAGCGCAGGACCGTCGTCTCCCGCTGAGGCGTAGGCGTCGTGAAGGCGGCCGCGGCCGCGGACAGCGCGCACAGTTTACGGAGCATCGTCCAGAAGCCGAAGCGACTGTTCATACGCGTTTCTGATGTCACACTCTCACACAGTTCCCGGCCTCAACAAGCCGACGATGTTGCTTTCCCCCCGACCGTGAGGGAGGCAGGATTAGAGCACGGATCTATCGTTAGCGGAGGCACTGGCGACGCACCACCGCCTCGCGGTAGGACTCGTCGACGAATGCAGCGGCGAGGGCCGCGAGGCGGAATACGCTCGCGGCCGCGGCCTTTTTCCATGGCGGCCCGGGGGCGCAGCCCATCTGTGTTCTCCGGCCATTGCGCGCGCGAGCGCCCAGAGAAACAAACAACGCTGCCTCGCCTCATTTCGCGGCGGGGACTACGGATAGTATGTTGACCGGATGTTGTGAAGAAGTGGCAAACCTCCACTCGCAGGCGACGTCATCGAGCAGGAGACTCATCGAGACGAACGCACCTCGAGAAGCATGGCGCTCCGCAATCTTTGCACACTCACCGCGACCGCGGCGGCTTTCACGACGCCGACGCCGCAGCACGCCACCACCGCCCTGCGGTCGACCTACCAAGGCGGGCCGGCCGCGGACTACCTCGAGGTCGAGCGGCGCGAGGTCGAGCGCGCGGCGCAGACGGCCGTGGACGCGCTCCGGTCCAACGGCGCCCCCCTCGACCCGGCGACGGAGGAGGCCGCGTGGGAGGCCGCGTGGATCGCCGCGTCCGTCGCGAACGTCGAGCGGCTCAAGATCAAGCAGGACGCGGCGGCCCGCGTCGCCGACCGCGTTCCCGCCTACGTGCCGCCGCTCGGCGGCCGCGTCGCCGGCGCCGTCGACGAGTTCGTGGCGGACAAGCCCGCGTACGCGGAGGCCGCGACGTCGTCCGCGCCGTCCTGGCTCGGCGCGCAGGCGGCGCCCGAGCCGGCCCCCGAGGACGTGTTCCGCGGCTACGCGCCGGACCCGCGGGGCCCCGTCGTCGCCGACCGCCGGGCGGGCGCCGAGACGTTCCGCGACGCGGACCCGTGGATGCGTCGCGACGCAAGACCCCCGCGCTTCGCGACGCCCCGGGACCCTCACGCCTACGGCGGCGGGATGCCGAATCCCATCGTACCCGGCGGCTACGCGCGCGACCCGCGGGATCCGCGCGAGCGAGGCGCGTACCCGGAGGACCCGCGGGATCCGCGCTTCGAGGCGCCGCCCGGCGGCGACGTCCGCGGCTACGGCCAGGACCCGCGGGACATGCGCGGGCCCGGCGGCTACCAGCAGGACCCGCGGGAGATGCGCGGGCCCGGCGGCTACGGCCAGGACCCGCGGGAGATGCGCGGGCCCGGCGGCTACGGCCAGGACCCGCGGGACATGCGCGGGCCCGGCGGCTACCAGCAGGACCCGCGGGACATGCGCGGGCCCGGCGGCTACGGGCGGCAGGACCCGCGGAATCCGCGCTTCGCTCCGGAGAACGTCCGCAGCTACTCGCCCGACCCGCGGGACGAGCCCATGGGCGGGCTCGGCAACTTGCCGCAAGACCCGCGGGATCCGCGCTACCTGCGCCCGCGCGACCTCCGGACCTACGACTCCTCCGCCGCCTACGGCGGCGCGCCGCGCCAGCGCTCCATGTGGGGCAACTCGGTCGTCCCGAGGAACGAACCCAAAGCCGCCGCCGGGCGGGCGAGCAACGAGAAGTTCCGCGACGAGGACCCGTCGGTCAGATCGGGCGCACGGCGCCGCGTGCGCCGGTGATGGTCGAGATGAGCCTCCCGGATCGAGTCGAGCGCGCGCGGCCCACCGCGCGCGCGCGACCGGCGGGACCCTCGGCGCGGCCGACGAACGTCGTCGTCGCGCCCCCTTCGTCTACATGCCCCCTCCGCCCTAGTCGCGCCCTCCCTGTGCCCCCCCCCCTCTCTCGTTCTTCCTCCTTTCGATTCCTCCCCGCGCCGCGACTAACAGACATCAACTTGAACCTCGTTTAATCCGCGCACCGCACGCACCCCGTCCGCACGAAGACCTCGTGGAAGGTCGGCGCGCCCTGGGCCCTGAAGGACGGCGCGAAGCGGGGCTCGTCGCACGCGCAGCGCCGGTCGCCGCAGTCCAGCGGCGCGAGGCCCGCCCGGAGGAGCGCCGGCCGCACCTCCGCGACCCAGTTCCGGTTCGAGGGCTGGTCCCACTCGACGCAGACCCAGGACGCGCGGTCCAGCAGCTCGGGGAAGTCGCGGACGACGTCCACGAAGGCGCCCTCGCAGTCCGCGAGGACCGCGTCGAACGGGCCGCCCGCGAGCCGCCTGTGTGGAAACCAAATCTTCAACCCGACTTCAATGTTAGCGTATGCGAACGTTTCGACGCAATCTCTTTGGCTGTGTCTCGAGAACTCGAGGAGAGGAATCGATTCGTCCAAAAATCAGCCGAATCGATTTCGATTTGACCGAGATAGAGAGGTTTGAAGTTTGGTCAGGACCCCCTGAACCAGTGGTTGGTTTCCACACTGCGAGCCGCTCGAGGGCCGCGAGGTCGTGGTACGCGTCGACGACGTCGCCCAGCACCATGGTCGTCGGCTGGCGCGACCGGCCCAGGAAGCCCTGGACGGTCGTGAAGCGGCCCAGCCGCGCCGCGAGGTGGTACTCGGGGAAGAATCGGCCTGGGCACAAGAGTTATTCAACGTCGCTTCAACGTGAGTGTTCCGCGCGCGCGCGTTACGGAAAACACATCCACGCTTCGAGACCGTTCCGAGAGATGATCGCTCGTCCAAAAATCAGCCGAAACGAGTGGAAAATGGCCGAGATCGGAGCCTTTGAAGTTGGGAATTTCGCTCTCTTGTGCTGCCCTGGAATCGGCTTCCCGGATCGACGACGACCTGGCGCGTCGGGTCGTCGAGGAGCGCGTCGGCGACCATGCACGTCGCGCCGAAGCCGGCGCCGATGGTCAGTAACCGCGCGCTCCGCGGGAGCAGCAGCGACAGGCGCTGCTCGCAGAGCTCCTCGTTGCACGCGAAGCCCCGCGCCCGCAGCGCCGCCCTCACGCGCCCGAAGTCGTCGTCCGTCGACTCGAGGAACGCCGCGCGCGCCAGCGCCCGCGGCGTGCACCGCGCGGCGATGGTCTCCGGGCCCGCGACGCGCAGGAGCTCCGCGAGCTGCGGATCCGGCGGCGGCGCCGCGGGCTCCGGCGCGAGGCGCCGGCGGCGGACGGCCGGCGCCGGCGCGGCCGCGGGCGCCGGCGCGGGCGCGGGCGCCGGCGCGGCGCCGCCGACGACGACGACGACCTCGCCCTCGGCGACCTGGGGACCCAGGGGCGCGTCGAGGCGCAGCGGCGCGCCGCCCTTGCGCTCGAGGCCCGTGGCCGGCACGGGCGACGCCTTGTTGTAGGCCTCGAGAGCCTTGCGGGCCGTCGTCTTCGCGCCGACCTGCAGCTTCAGCGCCCGGCCGTCGAGCGACGCGAGCACGACCGCCTTCTTCGCCGGGGGCTGCATCTCACAGGGGACCTCCATCGCCGCGCTTGAAGCGCAAGAAGCCGAAGGTGCCTTCGAGACCGGCGACGCTCGCAATGTCGACACTCGACGCCTCCGAGACGGCCACGGAGGGCGAGGCCGCCCCGGCCATCAACGTCTGCGCCGCCTGCGGTGCGGAAGCGAAGATGGCCTGCCCGCAGTGCGTGAAGCTCAAGCAGAAGGAGCCCGCGGGCTTCGACGGCGGCGGCTTCGGCGTCGTCTATTTTTGCACCCAGGACTGCTTCAAGGCGAACTGGAGCGCGCACAAGAAGAGCCACAAGCCCTGGGCGGCGGCCATCGACGTCGCGACGCCCCTCGACCCCGAGGAGGCGAAGCGGCCGCCGGACTGCTTCCGGGGCTACTCGGACTACACGGGCGACCTGCGGCCCTGGGCGTACCCGAAGGACGACACGGCGGCGCGCCTGCGGCGGCTGCCGGCGTCCATCGCGCGGCCGGACTACTCGCAGACGGGCCAGCCGAGGAGCGAGCAGATGGAGAAGCGGAACCGCGCGATCCGCGTCTACAGCGCCAAGGACATCGCGGGCATCCGCGAGGTCTGCAAGATCGGCCGCAAGGTGCTCGACGCCGCGGGCCGCGCCGTCGGCCTGGGCGTGACGACGGCGGAGGTCGACCGCGTGACCTACGAGACGACCGTCGAGCACGGCGGCTACCCGTCGCCGCTCAACTACTACGACTTCCCCTGCAGCGTTTGCACGTCCGTGAACGAGGTCATCTGCCACGGCATCCCCGACCTGCGGCCCCTCGAGGAGGGCGACGTCGTCAACGTCGACGTCTCCGTCTACTACGGCGGCTACCACGGCGACCTCAACGAGACGTTCATCGTCGGCAAGGGCGCGGACGAGGACTACCGGCTGATCGAGACCGCGTTCAAGTGCCTCATGGCCGGCGCGAACCTGATCCGGCCGGGCACCATGTACCGCGACGTCGGCGGCGCCGTCGAGCGCGTCGCCAAGGCCGCGAACTGCTCCGTCGTGCGCACGTACTGCGGCCACGGCATCGGCGAGTTGTTCCACACGGCGCCGAACATCCCCCACTACACGAAGAACAAGGCCACGGGCATCATGAAGCCGGGCCACATCTTCACCATCGAGCCCATGATCAACCTCGGCGTCTGGCGCGACCGCACCTGGCCCGACCAGTGGACCGCCGTCACCGCGGACGGCAAGAAGTCCGCGCAGTTCGAGCACACGTTCCTCGTCACCGACGACGGCTACGAGATCCTCACCATGCGCGACGACGAGCCCAAGATGGTCTGGGACATCGCCAAGCAGCAGAGGTAGGTTTTACGGTCGTAAATCCGGGCTTTTTCTTTTTCGAGCATCCGAGTCGTCGGCGCGTCGACCCGGTGTCGCGAGCGGCCGACCTGCGCGCACGTTTCTCGGCGTGCCTTAGGGCGCCCCGCTCCCCGCTGCACGACCCCGATAGGTGTTGCCATGCACTGGCGCTTGCTGCCTGCGAGGTGTCGCAGAGCCTTCGCAGCCCCTCCTTTCGCCGCGGAGCCCGGGCTTCAAGTTGTGAACGACTGCAACAACGTCTCACGAATCGAGCTTGCTGGTTTGGCTCGCGAAGAGCGCCAGCCTCTCGCGATTTTGCAACAGTTCCCGGGCCGCGCGCAACGCTACGCGCATCGCAAGACCGCCCGTGCAACGCGCCGCCGGTTTCGCCGCCAAAAAAGGCGCCAACAGTCCAAACACCGCCCGCAAACTCGCCGATGCTCGAGCAAGTGGACATTGCGAGTTCGCGGGCGGGCGAGGTCGTCGCCGCGCACGGCGCGCTCGTCGCGAGCGCCTGGCGCGCCCTCGAGGGCATCGCCGGCGCCGTCGGGAGCGACGCCGGCGAGCTGCTGGGCGGCGACGGCGCGCCGCGGGCCGGCGGCGCGCCCGCGGCGTCGGAGCTCCCGGCGCTCATGGCCGCGCTCGGCCACTGGCGGCGGTCCATGGACCGGGCCCTCGCGGGCCAGCGGAGCGCCGCCGAGGGCGAGGGCGGCTGGCCCGAGGAGAAGGGCGCGCGGGGCAAGCGGCGGCGCCGCGCGAAGCTCGACGGTCTCGTCGCCTTATCGGACGGGCTGGGCGCGTCCGCGTTCGCGCAGGTCGTGCTCTGCTCGGGCTACTGCGGCCCCGCGGGCCTCGGGCGGCTGGGCGCCTGCTGCGCCGCCTTCGGGGGCCGCCTGCCCTTCTCCGTCGCGGGCGAGCGGCCGTGGCTGTCGCTCGCCGAGGCCGCGTGCCGGCGCCTCGCGGCGACGTACCTGCGGCCGTCGCTGCGGCCCCAGGTCAAGGCGCTGACCCTGGCGGCGCGCTGCGGCCGGGCCTTTGGCGTCAAGAAGCTCACGGACGCCGTCGCGGCGCGCACGGGCCGCCTCGAGCGCTGGCGGGCGACGCTCAAGGTCGGCGACCGCCTCGACGTCATGGACAACGACAGCAAGCGCGCGGCGCCGGGGGACCGGGGCCGCTGGTGCGAGGCGGAGCTCGTGGGCCACGCGCCGCCGCCGACGGACCGGTCCCGCACGCGCGCGCTCTGGAAGGTCCACTTCCGGTCCTGGGACGGGAAATTCGACGAGTTCATCTTCTCGGAGCACGCGGAGCGGTTCCGGCCGGCCTTCACCATGGTCGCCGACTGGCGCCGCCACCTCGCCGCGGGCGACGAGGTCGAGGTGCGCCGGCCCCGCGACTTCCACGCGCCGCGGACCTTCTGGTTCCAGGGCGTCGTCGTCTCGCGGTCCGGCGACCACGTCAACCTCCGGCTCCAGGTCATCGACGCGTCCCTCGTCCAGTCCGTCGACCAGCCCTGGACCGTCCACGTCGACTCCGAGCGCATCGCCATGAAGTACGAGCACATCTCGCCGGACCTCTGGCAGAACCTCCGGTGACCGACTCGGCGGCGGGGGGGGCGCGCGCCGCGGACGCCCCGGCATAACACGACCGTTCGACCCGGCGGGGCCGCCCCCCGCGCGGCGTTCTTTCGGTTAGACGTTCCCCCGCGTCGGCGACGGCGGCGGCCGCGCGTCCCGGAGCGCCTTGAGCTCCGCGGCGTGCTTCTCGGCCGTCGCCGCGCGCTCCCGCTCGACCTTCTTCATCTTCTTCTCCACCTTGGACGCGACCTCGTTGAGCTTGGCCTCGTGGGACGCCTTGAGCTTCGCGACCGCGGCCGCGTGCGCCTCGGCCGCGGCCGCCGCGGCGTCGGACGCGGTCTTCTCCGCCGCGGCGCGCGCCGCGGCGAGCTCGTCGGCCTGCTGCCGCAGCGCGTCGTAGCGCAGCTGCTCGAGCTCCCTGCGCTGCGCCTCGAGCGCGCCCGAGCCCGCGTCGG
>NW_008705575.1:488624-490226 GCF_000186865.1 Aureococcus anophagefferens
GCGGCCGCGTGCGCGCGCTCGACGTCCGCGAGCTTCGACTGGTGGGCGCGCGTGACGTCGGCGACGGTCGCGGACGCGTTCTTCAGCGCGTCGGCGACGTCGGCCTCGGCGTCCCGGCGGGCCTCGTCGAGCGCCGCGGCGTGGGCCTTCTCCAGCTCCGCCGTCGCCGCGGCGACGGCGGCGTCCGTCGCCGATGCGGCGTCCCGCAGCGCGGCCGCGTGGGCCTCGTCGCGCTTCCGGAGCGCCTCCGCGACCGCGGCCTTCTCGGCGCCGCCGCGCGCGAGCATGTGCTCCTGCCTCAGCTTGTGCACCGCGTGCTCGTGGTCCGCCTCCGAGAGCCGGAGGCGGTCCTTGCACGCGGCCTCGAAGTTGCCCTTGTCCAGGTCCAGGGCCTCCTCCTTGTCCGCGAACTCGGCCTCGAGCGCCGCGCGCCGCTTCGCGTCGGCGGCCCGGAGCGTTTCTCGCTCCCGCTCGAGCGCGGCGTCGCAGCGCGCCTTGCAGGCCCTGAGCTCCGCGGCGTGGTCGTCCTTGACGGCGGCCAGCGCGAGCGCCACGGCCCGCTCCGTCTCGAGCTTGTGGCGCCCGATCTCCTTGCGCAGCTCGGCCTCGGCCGCCTCGCGCTCCTTCGCCCGGTTCATCGTCTCGCGGCTGTGCGCGGCCCTCAGTTCGACGACGGCCGCCTCGCCCCGCATCTCCGCGTCCCGCAGGCACTGGCGCCGGAACTCGTCGCGCTCCCGCCGCAGGGCGCCGGCCTCGCCGCGCGCCGCGTCGAGTTCCGCGTCCAGCACGCGCTCGCGGTTCCGCACGGCGTCGTCGACCTTCTTCGTCCACGCGGCACCGAGCGCCGCGAGCTCCGCGTGGAGCGTCGCCTCGTGCTCCGCCTTGCAGGCCGCCAGGGCCCGCTCGTAGGTCTCCTGCACGCACCGGAGCCGCGCGCCGTCGCCGCGCGCGGCCGCCTCCTCGGCCGCGGCCGCCGCCTCGGCCCGCTCCGCGGACGCGGCGCGCTGCCGCGCGCGGTGCGCGTCGGCCTCGGCCTCGAGCCGCGCCGCCTGGGCCGCGCCGTCGCCGCGCCGGCCGAAGAGGGACAGCGGCGCCGCGAGGAGGCGCACGAGCCGGTTGTCCGCCAGGTTGCTCACCGTGTCGCAGGCCGTGCGGCGCGGCGCCGGGGCGTCGTCCTCGGACTCGGACGACGTGTCGTCGAGGGCCGCGTCGATGCGGTCGAGGTCTTCTGCCTCCTTTTGCTCGACGGAGGCCATGCTTTGGCTAATGTCCACTAGGCCTTGTCGCCGCGGCTCATAGCTCAAAATTATTGCGCTCGGCCAATCACAACTGTGGGCTCGTGGGTGGCAGCATGGAGCCTGCAAGTGAGCCTGCATGGAGGCGCACTCCAGGCTGCATGGACTCCGGCTCTCCTCCTCTCTAGTCCTTGCCCGCGCGGCTCCCCTTGGCGAAGGAGCGGTCCTCGGCGCGGGCGCCGAGGTAGTGGTCCCCCCGGCGGTGGCCCGGCGGCAGCGCCGGCGGCGCGTTGCGGTCGCGGAGGGGCGGGTCGTCGCGCGCGTGCTCCGCGTAGGCGCGCTCCCAGTCGAAGGCCTCGACGCGCTT
>NW_008705575.1:490276-491541 GCF_000186865.1 Aureococcus anophagefferens
TCAGCCTTCCGCCGTGCCTCGAGCACTCGAGGAGAGCCATCGATGCGTCCAAACATCGGCCGGATCGACTTCGATGTGACCGAGATAAAAGAGGTTCGAAGTTTGGTCGGGACCCCCCGAACCGGCGGTCGGGTGCCGCGCTGGGAGGTGCGCTGGAGGTCGAGGTAGTCCATGGGGATCTGGCAGCGGTGGCGGTGGACCTTGTAGTCGAGGTGGGTGTTGGCCATGGACAGCTCCACGTCGGCCATGGAGTCGTTGTCGGAGTCGGAGTCGGGCGGGTACTGGCAGATCGCGTCGAGGCCGTAGGACACGCCCGCGTGCTTCTGGGGCCCGACGCGCTGGGCCTCGAGCTTCTTCAGCAGCGCGTCGGAGCCGTCGGTCGCGTCGAGGTAGGTCAGCGCCGCGAGCGTCGCCGCGTCCGCGGCCGCGGCCTCGTCGCGGAGCTCGACGACCTCCGCGGCCGTGAGGTCCGCGTTGCGCACGGCCTCCTCGGAGAACTTCTGCTCCTCGGACTTGGCGGCCTCGGCCATGTAGGTGCCGTTCATGAGCTGGCGCACGGCGTGGCGGTTGAGCGCGGGCACGAGCTCGCGGTACTCGAGGACGACGTGCGGCTCCGCGCCCGCGGGCCGGCTCCCGTAGGCGAGGCGGCCGCTGTCGCGCTCGTGGGGCAGGTGGTACATGCCGTAGGGGTCGATGGCCGGCCGCGTCGGGCCGAGCTGGCGCTGGGACGCGAGGCTGCCGCCCATCGTCGAGTCCATCGACGTCGTGTCCAAACCGCTCCGGTTGAGCGACTGCGTCGCGGACAGCGTCGAGCCCTGCGCGTCGACGCCCCGGCCCCGGCCCCGGCCGCGCGCCCGGCCGCCGCCGCCGCGCCTCGTCGAGCTCCCGGACGTCTGCGACGTGTGCTTCGTCTGGGGCGTCGCGGCGGCCGTGCCGGACGTGTTCGACATCATGGACGTGACGTTGAGCGAACTCTGGGGCGTCACCGTGCTCATGCGGCGCACGTCGGCGCGGGCCTCGCCGTAGGCCACCTCCTTGACGATGGACTGCACGCTGCCCGCGCTCATGAGGTCCAGCGGCGCCATGCTCGCGCTACGGTTTGGTGGGGCTGCTTGATCGATGGTTGCTGTCAACAAGCCGAAGCTCTGTTGCAGTGGAGAAGCGCGCACGACGATGCTGACGACCTACGCCCTGCGATTGCTCGCCTTCTTCGCGGCCCTGTCGGGGGCGTCGGCCCTGTCCTACGCCGAGGCGCGCGCGGCGGC
>NW_008705575.1:491618-502344 GCF_000186865.1 Aureococcus anophagefferens
CCGCCGCCGCGCGCCGTCGCCGCGGCCCCCGGCGTGCCCGGCGAGAGATACGTGCCCGACGCCAAGGTCATGCGCGACGTCCTCGCGACGTTCGGCGAGCGCATCAGCTCCAGCGGCCGGCCCCTGACCCAGGGCCGCCAGCTCGACAGCTTCACGAGGAACGTCGACGAGATCATCAACGCTTTCGGAGGCGCGGCCCCGGCGTGCCCCCGCGCCCCCGCCGCCGCGCGCCCGCCGTCGCCCGCCGCGCCGCCCGCGACGACGTTCGAACCGGCCGCCACTTCGCAGGTTGATGCGCTCGCGTTCGTCGACGTCGACGACGAAGAAGACCTCGACTCCGACGACACGGCGATCCTCGCGGCGATGGACCCCGACGACGTCTACGAGAAGGCGTCCGCCATGTACGGGCGCGACGCTTCCATCCGGAATACCTACGCGATCGACAACATGGTGGACATGACGCCGGAGGAGTATCAGGCGGAGATGAACGAGCGCAAGCAGGCCATGCAGGCCGATCGGAGATCGAGGGGCTGGGAAACGCGGGAGGCGACGCGCGCCTACTTCGCTAACATGAACAAATAGATCACACAGTAGGGTCCTTAGCACAGTGGGTCGCGGGGGGCGACGTCGTGGTCGCGGGGTCGTGGCGCGCGCTACTCGTTGCCGAAGTAGTAGCAGTACTTGACCTCGTCGTAGTCTTCGCAGAAGGCCCAGCAGAAGGGGTTCCACCAGCTGCATTCGTAGTAGCCCTCCTTGCTGTTCGAGTTCATGATCACGCGGCAGATCGGGCTCGGCCCCGTCGCCGGGCCCGGGCGGTTCTTGCTGCAGCACGTGCCGGACCACTCGCCGTCGCAGTTCACGCCGAGGCGGCGGTGGTTCTCGTGGCGGTGGTGGCGGCGGCGCTCGTGCTCCTCCTCCATGGCCGCGGCGATGTCGCCGTCGAGGTAGACGAGCGCCTCGTAGAGCGACATCTCCCGGTTCAGCAGCGCGACGCAGTCCGGCGAGACCTCGCCGCCGGACTCGCCGCCGTCGCCGAAGAAGTCCGCCTCCGTGCAGACGTCCCGGACGCGCTGCTCCTCGCGGTGGAAAGAAACGTGGACGACGTCGCCGCCGTCGCCGTCGTCGCAGTCCTTCGTCGCGAGGGAATTTCCCGACGAAGAAGCCGCCGCCGCCGAAGCCGATGACGGCGAGCACGAGGCAGGCGCCGAGCACGGCGGTCTTGCACGTGCTGCGCTTGCGCGGCGGCGCCTCGGCCGTGAAGGGGTTCTCGTGCTTGATCTGCACGACGGTCGCTTCGATGTCGTTGCTGGGGCGGACGGCGTCGACATGATTGCGGTCGAGTGTGCGTGTGTGTGAGCGTTGCTGGGTTGCTTGGTGCCGAGGTCCGTCGGCTTGTGTTTGCGACTTTTTTCAGTGGCTTCCTGAAGAGCTCCCGCATCGAGGCGAGGGAGGGGGGTAATGTCAACCCTGGTATCCGAGAAACACCATCACCGCAGCGCGCCTCTCCCGCGCCGAGCCCCTGCCTTGCGCCGACGGCGGGCGCCATGCGGAAGAAGGCGCTGGACCCGCTGGAGAAGAAGACGGGCGCGTGCTACACGCCGACGATCCTGGGCCACCGGCCGCTCTGCGCCCTCAGCGCGTCGGCGCGGTACGCCGAGTTCCCGCGGGAGGAGCGGCTCAACAGCCTGCGGTCCCACCTCGTGCGCTATGGCCTCTTCCCGCCGCGGCGCGACCCGGAGACGGCGCCCATCACGATGCAGGAGCTCAAGGGCCTCGTGCGCATCTGGAAGCTCCACAACGAGCGCAACTTCTGGCGGAACCACACCACGAAGGACGAGATCGTCTCCGCGCTCCACGCGCACATGCAGAAGAAGCTCAAGCTCGAGCAGCTCAAGAAGGAGATCGTCGCCAAGGGCCGCCAGAAGCGCAGCGACATGCACAGCGCCGCCCAGCAGCACCACAGCGCGCTGAGCCACACGCACCACTCGTCCAAGTCCAAGACCGCGTCCGAGGTCTTCGTCGGCGACGAACCCGGCGACGGCTTCCAGCGGCGCAACTCCAAGACCGGGGACCCCCACGGCCTCGCGACGGACCACCTCCACGGCGCCTCCAAGGAGTCGCTCATGATGTCTTTGGGCGAGGACGGCGACGCGGACTACGTGCCCGCCCACGAGCGCGAGGAGCGGCCCGAGCGGCCCAACCACAACAACGGCATGATCTACCTCTCGCGGGGCTTCGCGGACACGACGCACCGCGTCGACCCCCGGAGCCCCGAGAAGGTGCCGGGCAAGCACAAGAAGCCCAACTTCGACCTCGACGAGGACGGCGAGGCCGCGGCGACGGCGACGGCCGCGGTCGTGGAGGTCGAGGAGGAGGACACGGAGCAGGCCGTCGCCGAGAAGGAGCAGCAGATGCGCGTCAAGCGCAAGTGCTCCAACGCGCTGCTGAACATGTCCTGCAACGAGACCATGCAGTCGCAGTTCATCGAGCAGGGCGGCCTCGCCGCGCTCCTGGAGCTCGCCATCTCCTGCAACGACGAGGAGGTCGTGACGAACTGCGCGGCGTGCCTCGTGAATTTCATCCCCTACGGCGACTACTACAGCCCGCGGCGGCTCCTAGAAGCGGGCGTCGTCCGCGTGCTCGTGCGCCTCGCGCTCGGCCACGACCCGCGCGTGCGCCACTACTGCGCGCTCTGCCTCTGCCGCCTGAGCGCCGAGCGCGGCTTGGAGGAGTGGCTCATCGCCGACGGCGCCCTCGCCGCCGCGACGCGCCTCGTGACGCTGAGCGAGAACGCGTCGACGAAGGAGGTCGCGGCCAAAGTCCTCATCAACCTCGCGGTGACGCTCGAGGGCAACCAGGCCGAGACGCTCGTGAAGAACGTGCTCAAGTGCGTCGCGAACCTCGTGGGCCACTTCTCCCAGGACGGCGCCACGGAGGCGGGCACGCAGCAGTTCTGCGCAGGGCAGGACAAGAGAGCGAAATTCCCAACTTCAAAGGCTCATATCTCGGCCGTTTTCCACTCGTTTCGGCTGATTTTTGGACGAGCGATCATCTCTCGGAACGGTCTCGAAGCGTGGGTGCTGTTTCCGAAACGCGCGCGCGCGGAACACTCACATTGAAGCGACGTTGAATCACCCTTGTCCTGCCCAGGTTCTGCGCGGAGGCCATCGCGTCGCTCGCGTGCCTCGCGGTCGCGAGGCCCATTTTAGCGAAGCAGGGCGTGATTTCGGTGCTCAAGATGGTGCTCATGACGTCCGTGCGCACGGAGACGACCAACGCCTGCGCCGCGGCGCTCTGCAACATGGGCCAGATCCACGGCTGCCGCAAGGAGATGCTCGCGCTCGGCCTCATCCGCATCATGAGCCGGCTCCTCCGATCCGGCACGAACGAGACGCAGCACCTCTGCACGCTCTGCCTGACGACGCTGTCGTTCCAGAAGGACCTGCGGGGCGCGCTGCTCAAGGAGGGCGCTCTACGGACCATCGGGACGGTCGTCGCGCGCCGCGCGGACCCGGAGCTCACGCGGCAGGGCGCGTACGCGCTCCTCAACTTCGCCTTCGACCCCCAGACGCGCGAGGACGTCATCACGGAGGACGGCCTGCCGGCGCTGATGGCGCTCCTGGATCTGGAGGAGGAGGCGCTGCGGCAGGTCGACGAGGCGACGCGCGCGAACTCGCTCATGGCTTTATGTAATCTGCTCGCGGACCCGGCGACGTGCCCCCAGGTGCTCGAGGCCGGCGTGTTGTTGAAGCTCGTGGGTTTTACCAGGTACCTGGACACGGTGCCGTCGCTCCACGAGTACCTGGCGGTGGCGCTGTTAAATTTATCGATCCACACGGACGTGCGGCCCTACGTCGCGCGCACGCCCGGCTGCGTGGACCTGCTGCTGGAGCTCGCCATCTTCGGCATCGAGAAGGCGGCGCCGGGCGGCGCCCGCGTGGCGACGGAGAGCTCGCGGGCGACGAAGGCTTTGAAGACGCTCTTCAACCTGGGCATGGAGCCCCAGAGCCACGAGGTGCTCCTGTCGCGGTCGCTGCGGCTCGGGCTGCTGGACGCCATCGGCAAGCTCATCGGCATGCAGAAGGAGGTCGAGGACGACGACGCCTCCGTGAGCTCCCAGGGGTCGCGGCCCGGCAAGCCGAGGAAGCGGCGCCACAAGGCGTCCAAGGACAAGCAGCCCGCGCAGGCGCACGACGGCAACTCCGCGCAGCATTTGTGCGCGATGCTCCTGCACGTGCTCACGACGAACCAGGACAACCACGACGCCCTGCTCGGCGGCGGCGCCGTGCTGCTCCTCGTGAAGCTGTCGCAGTCGCCCAACGAGGTCACGAAGACGGCCGTCGCGGGGAGCTTGTACCTGTCGCCGGAAAGAAACAGACTTCAAACCTCTCGATCTCGGTCACATCGAAGTCGATTCTCCTGATTTTTGGACGAATCGATTGCCCTCGTCGAGTTCTCGAAGCACGGCGGAAGTGCTTGCATCAAAACATTCGAATACGCGCACATTGAAGTCGAGTTGAAGATTTGATTTGCACACAGGTACAACCTCACGCAGTGCACGCCCGTCGCGCACGAGGCCTTTTTGGGCGCTTTGATGAACCTGAGCCACAGCAACGAGAACGCGCGAGTATTGTGGTGCGCCTGGTGCTTCGCGAACGTGTCGACCTACCCCAAGGGCCGCGCCATGCTCGGCAAGCTGAGCCGGCGCCTCGTGCCGACGCTCCTCGCGATGATGCGCGCGGGCTGCGCGGACGCGGAGCGCATCCAGTACCACTGCGCCGTGGCCATGTGCAACACCCTGAGCGTGTTCCTCAAGAAGGACGACGTCATCGCCATGCTCAAGGAGGGCACGGTCCAGGACGTCATCGTCATCACCGTATTGCGCGCGAACGACGTCCGGACGAAGCAGGTCCTGGCCCAGGCGCTCTTCAACCTGCTGGCGCGCGTCGACACGCGCGCGGAGATGATCCGGCGCGACGTGCCCCTGGCCCTCGTGCGCCTGACGAAGGTCGAGGACCCGATCCTCAACCTCCTGTGCGTGAACATGCTGAAGAACCTGTCGTGCGAGGCGGAGACGCTGTCCCAGAAGCTGCTGGAGATGAAGGTCGTCTGCGTCATGGTCGACCAGTGCCTCTCGCCCAGTGGCGGCGTCCAGATCAAGCGGCGCTGCGCGTCGACGCTGGGCAACCTGAGCCGCGTGCCCGCGATGACGCGGGGCCTCGCGGCGCGCGAGGCGGGCATCGTCGCGGGCATCCGGTCCATCGCCGTCGCCAACGACTCGGAGACGCTCGAGAACATGGCCCTCGTGGCCTTCTACCTGTCGCGCGTGCCCGAGGGCCGCGAGTCGCTGACCGCGCAGAACGCGACGCCCGTGCTCGTGAATCTGTGCGCGTCCGAGGAGACGCCCGTGACCGTGCGCCAGCTCGTCATCGCGTCGCTCTGCAACCTGTCCACTTTTGAAAAGTCGCACCGGTCCATGGCCGCGAGCGAGAACGGCGCGCTGAAGCTGCTCATCGAGACGCTGAGCCAGCCGCACCAGTCTTTGGACACGCGGATGAACGCGTGCGTCGCGCTCTGCAACCTCGTCGTCCACTACCCGGAGAGCCGCGAGAACGCCGTGCAGATGGACCTCATGCCCGCGCTCAAGCAGCTCGTGCGCGCCTGCTCGACGGACGCGCAGTATACCGTTTTGGCGAAGATCGTCCGCGACCTCACGAAGCACGCGGACGGGCTGCCCGTGCTCGCGGCCCAGGGCGCCATGGCGCTCTGCGTGCGCCTCGCGAAGCGCGAGCCGCCGACGCTCAAGCACGACGTGGCCACGGCGGTCTGCAATTTGTGCAGCTGCCGCTTCGCGCCGCCGCAGGTCATCGAGGAGGGCGCGGTGTCCGCGCTCTTCTGGCTCACGCTCCAGGACTGTTTGAATTTAACGCGGCCCATCTTCCGCGAGTGCTCCATCGCCGTGCGCTACCTGGCCCAGAACGCGGCGTTATTACCGTTGATCTGCATGGAGAACAACCTGCTGCCGCTCCTGCTCCGCCTCGCGAAGTTCATGGAGTGCGAGGACACGCGCTACGACTCCGCGGTGTCGCTCTACCACATCCTGGGCAACGAGCCGTCCCAGAAGTCCATCTGCCGCTCGGGCGCCGTCAAGGTGCTCACGGACCTCGCCGCGACGGGCACGCGCGTCCGCGAGGTCTGCTCCGCGGCGCTCCACCAGCTGCCGAACGGCCTGCTCCAGCACATGGACGGCCAGCTGTTAAGCGTGCTCATGTCGCTCCTGCAGATCCACAACGCCGACTTCACGGACCCGGAGTCCTTCGTCCCCGACCGGAGCTTCCAGAGCGACCACGCGTGGGACGTCGCGGGCGCCGACTACGACCCGCCGCGGCGCAAGATGCAGGCGCAGTGGCCCACGTCCGTCATCGAGAAGTCCGTGACGGCCTTCGTGCCCGCGCGCCACGCCATCGACTCCTACCCGGGCGAGCAGGTGAACCCGAGCCGCGCGCGCGGCACGACGGACTTCATCGGAAGCTATTCCAAGATGCGCGCGCCGTGCGCGCAGCAGACGGCCGCGAACCTGCAGCTGTCGCTGCTCGGCGCGCCCCACGAGGAGCAGGTCGTGCGCGAGAAGGAGCCCGAGCAGGCGCCCCTGTCGTCGTTCCTGGAATTGGCGCCGCCGCCCGTGCCGGCCGTCGCCGCGCGGCCGCCGCCGCCGAAGCGCGCGGACGAGGCCGCGCTGGCCGCGCCCGGCGACGACGCCGCGGCCGTCGCGTCGTCGGAGAAGCACGCGCGCGTCGCCCTGCCGAACATCCACGCCAAGGGCGCGCACAAGTTCATGACCGCGGCGGCCGTCGACGCGTCGGACGCGCTCCAGATGTCGACGATCCGCGCGGCCTTCCGCCGCGACTTGGACGACGACCCGGCGGCCCGGGGCGCCTCCGCCGCCGACGCGGGGCCGGGCAGCCCGGCCAAGGGCAAGGCCGCGCCCGAGCCCGTCAAGCGGAAGCAGAACCCGCGGAAGTACCTCGTCGCCAAGAAGATGAAGCAGAAGGACCGCATCTCCGACGACTACTACGAGCTCCTGCGCCACGTCGCGTAGTAAAACGGGTGCGGTCTGCCAGCTGGGCTGTGTGGGGGGTAGGAGGCGTGGTAGGAGGCCAACACCCCTATCATCATAACAAAAATGCCACAAAAATTTTCGCGCGCCCATCTGAAATCTCATGCGCCCCGATGGCCCGTGTGGTCGTCGCCCTTCTGGCCCTCGGCGCCGCCGACACCGCCTGCAACACGAACGAGGACTGTGGCTCCTGCGAGTTTTGTCACACCGGTCCCCCGTCTGAATTCGACACGGCCGTTTGCGTCCTGTGCTACTATCACTGGGACTGCGACGATATACCGTGGGACGACGACTGCGATGCTTTCCACAAGATGACGTGCGCCGCTCACGCGGACCAGCCCGAAGAGCGCGAGGCGCGGGCGAACTGCCAGGCCGTTTGCGAAGACGACGAGGCGGCCCAGACGTGCGTGATCGACGAGTGCGGCGCCCGCTGGGACGGCTACGTCCTCGCGCCGTCGGGATCACGAGACTGCGGCGCTTGCGGCGCGTCGATCGAGTCCTACGAAGAGTGCCAGAAGGCTGCCGCGGGCGGTGCGGCCGCGCTCGGCATCGGCGGCCTCGCGGAACGCGAGAACTGGAGCGGCCCGCCCGGGTGCCATGTTCAAGATCGCTTCCAATGGAACGACAACCGCGCGGGCGGGTCGCACGAGGGCCACGCGCCCGTGTGCTACGACGGTGTGGCGCCGCCGCCCGTCGCCGAGCCGTTCGCGTTCGAGCAGTCGTGCGCGGCCGAGCACGAGGGTGTCTGCGAGAGAAGGACCATCCCGAGGCGGGGATGAACGTCGACGACGACTGCTGCGCGCTCGAAGAGAGCGCCAAGTGCCAAGAAGGCTACAAATACTCGCGGGGCTCCAAGTGCTGGGAGGGCGACGGCTGCACCGCGTACAAGACGTGCTGCACAAAGTGCGACGATCCGGAAGTGGACTGCGAGAACAAGAACGACAAGTGGGGGCAGGACGCCGGATCGTGTCACGAAGGCCATCGAGCGATCGTCGCGATCATCGTCGCGGTCATCGTCGGCGTCGTCGCATGCGGCGGCATCGTTGGATGTGTCGCGAGGTGCAGCGTCCTGCGGCCGCGACGATATTGGAGAGATTTTGACCGGGAAAACAATCGTCACCATCATGAATCCTCGGTAGGTATGCTGCGTGCTCTACCGCCGCCAGCAGGCGCACGTCAGCAGGCACGCCCCGCCCCCGTTCGTTTCTCAGCCCTACGCGCTTCAGGGGCAGCACGCCCCGCCCCCGTTCGTATCTCAGCCCCACCAGCCCTACGCGTACGCGACCTCCGCGCCCGCTGCCACGGAGATGGTGGTCGTCCAGGGCACCTACGTGGAGCCTCCCGCGGAGCGACCGGGCGTCCTCCCCGGGACGTACCTCAAAAGCTGAATCCCTATCGCTGATTCCCCCCCATAAGTTGTGTCAGTGTAATCCGCTAGCATTCGCAGTCGCCGACGCCGCGGAAGCTCCCGAAGCGGAGGCGGCGCCGGTGGCCCGCGCAGATCGCGGCGCAGTCCGAGGCGACGGGCTCGGAGATGAGGACCGTGTCCTCCGCGTCGAACGCGCCTTCGTCGGGCGCGGTGAATTCGCCGAAGTCGAACTCCGCGTCGAAGATCATCTCGCCGGGGGAGTCCGTCCCGGCGTAGCTGTAGCTGTAGGACGCGTCGAACGAGTAGGCGTACTCGCCCGCGTCGACGACGACGAAGTCCGCGCCGTCCTGCTCCTCGAGCGCGCCGGAATCCCGCGTGCTCGTCGACGCGGCGGTCGTCGTCGCGGCAGACGGCGCGGCCGTCGGCGCTGTCGAGTCCACGACGAGCTCGAATTGGAAGTCGTCGAAGAAGACCTCCTCGATTGCGGCCATCGTCGGCGCGGCCGTCCGGGGGGTCGGCGCGCGCGTCGGCGGGGCCGTCGGCACGTCGATCCGAGGCATGTCGTCCCCATCCGCAGTCGCAGCGGAAGGTGCGGCTGTCGGCGCGCGCGTCGGTGCGGCCGCGGGCGACGTCGTCGGTGTGTCCGTGGCCGCGGCCGTGGCCGCGGCCGTGGGCGAGGCCGGCGAGGTCGTCGGTATTTCCGTGTGCGTGGTCGTCGGTATTTCCGTGCCGGTGGGCGTGGTCGTGGGCGTGGTCGTGGGATTGGTCGTTCCCCCCCGGGTTGGAGAGAATGTCGGCGTGCCTGTCGGCACGCCTGCCGGCGTGTCCGTCCCGGTCGGCGTGGCTGTCCCCCCGGTCGGTGTGCCCGTCGGCGATGCAGTTCCGGCCGTCGGCGTGCCCGTAGGCGAAGCCGTGGGCATGCCCGTGAGCGGGGCCGTGGGCGTGCCCGTGGGCGCGGCCGCCGGCGAGGTCGTCGGCGCGGCCGTCGGCGCGGCCGAGGGCCCAACCGTAGGGGGCGAGGTCGTCAGCGCGGCCGTTGGCGACGCCGACGGCTCAACCGTCGGCATGCCCGTCGGACTGGCAGAAGTGACCGTAGGAGCACTCGTGGGATCGGCCGTCGGCGCGGCCGTCGGCGCGCCTGTCGGCATGTCCGTCCCGGTCGGCGTGCCCGTCGGCGATGCAGTTCCGGCCGTCGGCGTGCCCGTGGGCATGCCCGTGGGCGCGGCCGTGGTCGCGGCCGTAGGCGCGGCTGTGGGACCGGTTGTGGGCGATGCGGTGGGCTCAACCGTGGGCGAGGTCGTCGGCGCGGCTGTCGGTGACGCCGAGGGCTCAACCGTCGGCATGCTCGTCGGACTGGCAGAAGTGACCGTGGGAGCACTTGTGGGATCGGTCGTCGGCGCGAGCGTGGACGCGGCCGTAGGCGCGGCCGTAGGCGCGGCCGTGGGCGCGGCCGTGGGCGATGCGGTGGGCTCAACCGTGGGCGAGGTCGTCGGCGCGGCTGTCGGTGATGCCGAGGGCTCAACCGTCGGCATGCCCGTCGGACTGGCAGAAGTGACCGTAGGAGCACTCGTGGGATCGGCCGTCGACGCGGCCGTCGGCGCGGCCGTTGGCGCGAGCGTCGGCGAGCCCGTCGGCGACTTTGTGTGGCCGGTAATCGTAGGCGCGAACGAGGCCGTCGGCGCGAGCGTCGGCGACGCCGTGGGCGACACCGTGCCCGTGGGCGACATCGTGGGCGCCATCGTGGGCGACACCGTCGGACTGGCAGTCGGCGCGATCGTCGGCGATACCGTGGGCGACACCGTGCCGGTGGGCGCGCTCGTCGGACTGGCGGTCGGCGACATCGTGGGCGACACCGTGGGCGCGCTCGTCGGACTGGCGGTCGGCGCCATCGTGGGCGACACCGTGGGCGCAGCAGTCGGCGATTTGCTCACCGTAGGCGCGCTCGTCGGACTGGCCGTCGGCGCGGGGCTCACCGTCGGCGCCATCGTCGGGCAGCCCAGGATCATGCTCGAGGCGCCCGCGAAGTAGAAGAGGCGACCCGAGTTGCCCTTGCTTCCCTCGCTGTCGACGTCGAGCGTGAGCTCGAAGGAGGAGCGGTGCTCGAGGCCGAGCGTCACCGTGCGGTCCTCCTGGTCCACGGGGCAGGCGCCGTGCGAGTCGCAGGCCTCGCAGGACACCGTCCCGAGCTCCATGGGGCCGGACGGGTTGTCGCAGCCGTCGCCCGTGCCCGTCGCGAGGAA
>NW_008705575.1:503061-518015 GCF_000186865.1 Aureococcus anophagefferens
CTGCGCGCTCGCCGGGTCGCCGGCGTTGACGACCCACTCGTCCTCCGAGCGGAACCAGCCGCCGCCGTGCTCCGCGGTCTGCCGGAAGACGAGCTCCCACTGGCCCGGGGGCAGGCTAACCGGCGCCACCGTGGGCGACACCGTGGGCGCCGTCGTGGGCGAAGTCGTCGGACTGGCGGCGACGCCGACGGCCGCCGCGGCGAGCAGCGCGGCGAGCATCTCGCGCATCGTAGACCGGGCCTGCGCGGGGGTTGATGGTCTTCGAGTCGCCAAGAGAACGATCTCCCCAGCATGGGCGCGACCTCGCCATCGCGCGCAGCGCCGCCTCGACGCAGGTCCGAGTCGTCGAACACCGTCTCCAAGAACGTTTCGCTCGGTCGGGCCCGTCGGGGGCGATTTGAAGCGCTCCGTCGACTCTCCGGTCCGTGGCGACGACGAACGCCCCCGCGAGCGACCCGCCCCCCTCAAAACGAACTCGATGACACCGGGCGTCACGCGCAGACGGCAATGAGCAATTTCACATGGAGCCATCCGAGATTGGCGACTCGAGACGCGAACGGCGTCACCAAAAGCTCGGGTCCACTTTGCGCGCCGCCCATGATGCGCATGCTGCCCAGTGTGTTGCTCGTCGCCTGCGTCGCGGCCCGGCGCCGGCCCGTGGCGGTGCCGCGGCTGGGCACCCACCCGACGTCGGCGAACTGCACGCTCCACCGCGTCTCCCAGAACCTCGACCACTTCGACTTCACAACGAACGCCACCTTCGAGCAGCGCGTCTTCGTGCACGCGGACCACTGGTCGCCCGGCGGGCCCATCTTCGTCTACTGCGGCAACGAGGACGACGTCACGCTCTACGTCAACGCGACGGGGCTGATGTGGGAGCACGCGGCGGCCTTCGGCGCGATGCTCGTCTTCGTCGAGCACCGCTACTACGGCGAGACGCTGCCCTTCGGCGCCGCGTCCTTCGAGCCGGGGCGCCTCCGCTACCTGTCGCACGAGCAGGCGCTCGCGGACCTCGTGAACGCGCTGCGGCGGATCAAGGCGACGTACGGCGCGGAAAACGCCAAGACCGTCGCCTTCGGCGGTTCCTACGGCGGCATGCTCGCGGCGTGGCTGCGCATGAAGTACCCCGCGGCCGTCGTCGGCGCCGTCGCCGCGAGCGCGCCAATTTTAGCGTTCGACGGCGACGGCTTCGACGGCGAGGCCTACTGGGAGGTCGTGACGCGCGACGCGACGGCGGCCGCGGGCGCGGCGCCCGCGTGCGCGGCGAACGTCCGCGAGGCCTTCTCCGCGCTCTTCCGCGCGGACCGCGACGACCTCTCGCGGATCTTCCGGACCTGCGGGCCCGTGGCCGACCGGTCGCGCCTCGCGCTGCTCGCGCTCTTCGCGTTCGACACGATGGCCATGGGCAACTACCCCTACGAGAGCACGTACCTCACGCACGGCGAGGTGGCGCTGCCCGCGTTCCCCGTGCGGGCCGCCTGCGAGCACCTCGCGGGCCCGCTCGACGGCGACGAGGCCCTGCTCGCGGCGCTCGCCGCGGCGGCGGGCGTGTTCTACAACGCGAGCGGGGCCTTGGCGTGCAACGAGCTCCCCGCGGACGTCGAGGAGGACGGCATCTGGGACTGGCAGTACTGCACGGAGACGCTGCCCCAGGAGACCTACTTCCCGCGCGACGGCGTGCGCGACATGTTCTGGCCCGCGCCGGCGAACGACTCCTGGGTCGACGCGCACTGCGAGGCCAAGTACGGCGTCGCGCCGCGGCGCCGCTGGATCGCCGACTCCTACGGCGGCCGCGCGGGCGTCGCCGCGGCGACGAACATCGTCTTCTCCAACGGCGCGCTCGACCCCTGGAGCGCCGGCGGCGTCGCCGACGCCGCCGGCGGCGCCACGGAGACCGTCCGCATCGACCTCGGCGCGCACCACCTCGACCTCATGTTCGCCCACCCCGACGACCCGCCCTGCGTCGTCGCCGCGCGCGCCGCGGAGCTCGCCGCGGTCCGGTCCTGGCTCGCCTAAAGAAAGAGACCTAACGCCGTCACCCCGGTCCGGCCTGGCTCGCCTAAGGGAAATAGGCTTAGCCCCGGCTCAGTTGACGTCCAGGGGCCGGAGGGGCGTCATCTTCGCGTCGCCCTTGCCCGCCGGGTTCGCCGGGTCCCAGGGCTCGTAGCCCTTGACGCGCGCGAACTCGCCGCCGCCGTCGCCGGCCTCGGAGCCCGGCTGCTTGTAGTAGCCGTCGGGCTCGTCCCACGCCTTGTGGAGGTTGCCGATCTTGTAGCCCCGGTTCTTGAGCTGCGTCGGGTTGTACATGAGGCCGTGGACGTAGTCCGTCTTGCCGATGTGGTGCGCGTAGGGCCCGTCGTCGTGCTTGTCGATCTGGGCGATCTCCGCGATCTTCCGCTCGAGGTACAGCTCCTGCTTGTGGCCCGGCTCGTCGGTCATGTGGCAGAGCCAGCCGTGCCACGACGGCGGCACCATCGCCGCGTCGTAGTTCCACAGATCCTTGTACTCGACCCAGCGGTGCTGGCCGTGCTTCTCGTTCATGTCCTCGTAGTACTTGTTCCCCAGGTGGTCCTCGCCGATGAACTCGCCGAACTTGACCGTGCCCATGGCGAAGCACCGGTCGAACGCGCCCCGCCAACCGAACCGCTCAATCGCGAGCTTCCACCGCGGGAAAATCGACGCCATGGCGGCGCGGGGGGTCTCTACAGGCGCGGCGCGGCGTCCGGAGGGTCCGGGGCGCTCGGGGCGGTCCGGGGTGGTCGGGCGAGCTGCGTGGACTAAATCGGGCGGCCCACCTCGATCGACTTGCGAGCGGCAACATCGGCTTTGTCTGGGCGAAGCACTTGAGGCATGGGCGTGACCGCAGTCGCGCTGCTGCTGGGGGTAGCCCTGTCCCTCCAGCCACCACACAAAACCCCTCCGATGACCACCGCCCGTTCCGTCCTAGAAAACCCAGCATTAACAGACGCGCGCGTCCCCGACCGCGTCTGGGCTAGCGAGCTCTTCGACTCCCTCAAGAAGAACGACCACCAGCGCACGCTGTCGACCTACGCCGAGGCGCGGAGCGCGCGGGCGCGCCTGAACGTGCACTGCTACAACGGCATCCTCCACGTGCTCGCGGACCGGGGCCTCAACGGCGAGTGCGAGGAGGTCGTGGCCGACATGCGGCAGGAACCGCGTCGGCGTCAACGAGGCGAGCTACACGGCGCTCGCGCGGAGCCACGTCGCCGCCGGGGCCCTCGACGACGCGCTGGACGTCGTCGCGACGCGCCTCGAGGACGCGTCGCCGAAGCTGCGGACCTACGCGCCGCTCGTCGCCGCGCTCTGCGCCGCGGACCGCGTCCGCGACGCGCGGACCGTGTGGGCGGCCATGGCCGCGGGGGGCGTCGCGCCGACGGACGAGTTGTACGTCGCGCTGTTGGAGGCGCTCGCTAGGAGCGGCGACGCCGCGGGCTGCGCGGCCTGCCTGCGGGAGCGCGCGGCCGCGGACGACGCGGGCCTCGCGGCGGCCCATCTGACCCGCGTCTCCGCGGCGCTCCGCTCCCTCCCCGACGCGACCTGCGAGGCGACGACCGTCGACGACGACGGCACGTGCCGCGTGTCCGGCCGGACGCTGCCCACGGGCGGTCTCGACGGGCGCGAGCGCGCGCAGTTCCGCGAGCGGTTACTAGACGTGGCCAACGCGACGTCGGAGCGCGACCGCCGGGAGCTCGCGGCCTTTGGTGCGTGGCTCGAGGACCACCCCTACGCCTTCACGGCCGTGCTCGACGGGCCGAACGTCGCCTACCTGAACCAGAACTTCGAGCACGGCAAGTTCCGCGTGCGGCAGCTGCAGGCCGTCGCGGGCCACCTGGAAGCCGCGGGCCACGTCGTGCTCGTCGTCCTCCCGGCCAAGTACTGCGAGGCCGTCGTCCCGAACCACAGCAAGCGCCGGCCGCGGGCCGCGGCCCGCGACGAGCCGGGGGGCACGCCGCTCCAGGAGCTCGAGGACTCCGAGCTCGCGGCGATCAAAGCCTGGGCGGAACGGGGCGCGTTGTACGTGGTGCCCCGGGGCTGCCACGACGATTTGTACTGGATGCTCGCGACGGTGTCGCGCGACCAGCCCCTCGCCGTGAGCAACGACAAGACGCGCGACCACTGGCCGAAGTTGATCGGCGAGGCGCAGTACCGGCGCTGGGCGACGCGGTCCGTCGTCAACTTCGGCCTCGGCTACGCGGAGCCCGACGACGCCGGCGACGAGCCCCCGCCGGACGTGCGCCTCGACCTGCCCAAAGCCTACGCGGCGCGCATCCACGAGGCGCGGCTCCCCGGCGGCCGGGTCTCGTTCCACGTGCCGGACCGCGACGACGGCGGCGCCTGGCTCCTCGCGACGCTCCCGGCGGCCGATGAGGAGGCCCGGCGTCCCGTCGTTTGGCCCTGGGACCGCTGGTACGAAAAACCATGCTAACCAAGGTTTTAGTAGGGGGCTCTCTGCGGGCCGATCAGAAGGGATTCGGAGACGCGAGGTGGAGCACGGGATCGTGTAAGCCCTTTTCCCGCGTCACGCGAGTGACCCCTACGAAAAAAGCTTGCATTTCGCTGGCTTTCAGATTCGGGAATCCGGGAACATGCCACCAGAAAACCTGAAGCATGACACGTTCGAATGCTTGCGACAGATCAACGACGTGGTAACCGAGAGCACACAGACCCGTGATCATCGCGCGCTTCTCGCAAACAGGAATGTGAAAATCTTCCGGTTCGTCTCCGTAGTTGCTGTAATATGGGCCGAGAGCTTCTTCGTCAATGGTTGCACACACAGGTACTGCCTCTGGATGACCCGAGTTCGCGTCTCGTTCTTTCTTCGCGTCGATCAGATTCAGTGCCGCGCGCAGGTACCGGTTCTTCATCATCGTTCTCAGCCGCCCTATCTCCTCTCGTTGGCGCGAGACGAGAGCGTCTCTATCGTGGTGGAGCACCACGCTGAGCGCTTGGCGCGACCTCCCGTCCAAGCTCATGCTGCCGATTTCAGGGCCGCCGGGTTCAACTGCAAAACACCAACCACGCGATGCGCCGGGGAGGAGACGCGGTGCGGCGCGGTCGCAGCGAGGTAATGAGCGGTAACGAGTGCGGCGCGCAGCGGTGTGAAAGCGATCAGCTCGGCTTCGGCTTCTGCACGGCCAGGAGCACCGCGCCGACCACCACCACCTGCAGCGCGGCGGCGCCGAGCGCGCGAAAGATGAGGCGCTGTTCGATGGACCGCGATGCGCGAGCGCCGAGGTTGCTCAGCATCAATGGGAGCCCCAGGTGCTGCCCATTGACTGATCGTTCATCTTGAAGATCAACTAAAAAGTCGAGCTCAAGCATGGTGCCCCCTCGCATAGTTTGAACGCGAACAATGCCCGCGTCGTGCGTCTCTCGCATAGTTTGAAAGCGAACGATGCCCGCGTCGTGCGTGACGATCCAGGTGGGCCAGTGCGGCAACCAGCTCGGCGCGAAGCTGCTGGACCGCCTGGCGCGCGACTTCGCCGACGAGGCCGAGGCCGACTACTTCTTCCGCGCCCCCGCGGACGCGAAGCACCCCCACCGCGTCGCGCGGAGCGTGCTCGTCGACACGGAGCCGCGGGCCCTCGGCGCGGCGCGCGGCGGCGCGCGCAAGGGCCGGCGCTGGGCCTACGGCGGGCGCAGCCGCGTCTGCTGCGACGCGGGGCTCCGGGGGTGCGCGAACAACTGGGCGCGCGGCTTCTCCGCGCCCGAGGAGGAGGTCGCGCGCGCGGGCGACGCGCTGCGCCGCGAGGCCGAGCGCTGCGACGCGCTCGACGCGCTCTTCTTCGTCGGCTCCGGCGGCGGCGGCACGGGCAGCGGGTTGGGGTGCGCCTTAGCAACTCACGCGGCCGACGCGTACCCGCGGACGCGCGCCTTGCACGGCGTCGTGCTCCCGGACCGCGAGGGCGACGTCGCCGTCGGCTCCTGCAACTCCCTGCTGACTTTGGCGCACCTCGGCGCGGACGGCGCGTGCCGCGGCGGCGGCTGCGTCCTGCTCTCGAACGACGTCGCGCGGACGGTCGCCGAGGAGGCGCTCCGGGCCGAGCGGCCGACGCTCGACACGCTCAACGGCGTCTTCGCCCACCAGCTCTGCGGGGCGCTCCTGCCCGGCCGACGGCCCGGCGCGCCCCTGAAGCGGTCGACGCTCGCGAGCTCGCTGCGGCACCTGTGCTTCCACCCGTCGTACCGGTTCCTGACAACGGCGGCCGCGCCGCTCTACGCGACGGCCGAGAGCCGGGCCTTCGACGCGAACACGTGGCCGGGCGTCGTCCGCGAGCTCCGGCGGCGCGCGCGGCCGCCCGCGCCGCCGCCGCCGCCGGCGCCCCGGGCCGCGTGGGCCGACGACGACTCGACGCCGCGCGAGCGGGCGAAGCGGCGCGCCGCGCCGCCGCCGGAGGTCCGCGTGGCGACCCTGGCCCACGTGCTCTCGCTCCGCGGCGGCGACGCGGCCGGCGGCGACGCGGCCGACGCCGCGGACCGCGCCTTCGGCGACGCCGCGCACGTCTTCGCGCCCTGGGGCCCCGCGGCGCCGTCGAAGGTCGTCGTCTCCGCGCCGCGGTCCGCGTCGCTGCCGCGGTCCGCGACGCTCCTCTCGAACTCGACGGCGTGCGTGCCCCACCTCGCGCACCTCGAGCGCCGCGTATCCGCGATGCTCGACGCCCGCGCGTACGTCCACCACTACGAGCGGTACGGCGTCGGCCTCGCCGACCTCGAGGCGTCCCTCGACCGCGTCCGCGGCCACCTCGCCGACTACCGCGCGCTCGACGAGTAAGGAGCTTACAGTGGGTGGAATTTGCTGTGCACAGGGGAGCGCGAACGCGGAGACTCACTGTGACGTAGCCCTAGACCAAACGATTTGCATGCCCCTACTTTAAGCGAAGTAGCATTCGGCGATCTCGCGCACGTAGCCGTTGGCCATGTACTCGGCGATCTCGCGCTTGTAGCGGGCGGCGCGGCGCTCGTAGCGGTCCGGGGCACACGCGGCGCGGCGCTCCCACTTGCGGCGCTCCTCCGGCGGCGCCTTCGGGAACATGGCCGTGAGGATCTCCTTGATCTCGGCCACGGGCTCGCCCGGGTGCTTCTTGTGGAGCTCGCGGAAGTGCTCGCCCATGAAGTACTGCAGCGCGCTCTTCGGCGGTGCGCGCTCAATCGCGTAGGTCCATTCCTCTTCGCGGCCGCGGACCAATGTCACACCCATCTCCCGCGCGACGGCCCGCATCGTGTGGGCTATAGTGTATCTCGGCGGCCCCGGCCCCTCGGAAATTGTGAAATCCCAACGCAGGAGGCCGCTCGCGTGGAAGTCCGCAAGGTACTTGCGGCACGCAATCTTTGGGTCCATCCACTCGCGCTTGCGCTTGCGCTTGTGACGGGAAGGCGACCGGCCGAAGATGGGCCGCAGGTCGCAGGTCGGCGCGGGCGCGCCGAAGATGGGTGCACCGTCGATGTCCTGCGCCGCCACGGCATCGCGGAGCCACGCGGACTCGTGCTGCGCCCAGGGCGGGACGAGGTCACGCTTGTGGTGCGGCAGGAGCGGCCGGCGATGGAGCGACTCGTCGTCGTCGTCGTAGTCGCTCATGGGGTACGAGTCCATAATATTATTAGGTCTGCACCCGACGACGGCTCGGGCGGCGTCTCGCGAATCTCACGGATGGTTCTTCGCGCTCGAGCCCGCCACAGCCAACAAGCCAAGAATCACGATGCGGGGCGTTCTCGGGCTGCGGCTGCCCGCGCGGGCCGCCGGAACGATGCGTGCCACACTCGAGCGTCTGCGCGCGACGACTGCCCTGCGGCGCTTCGCGCGCAGCGCCACGATCACCGTGGACCTCAACTACCAGGAGCCCCACGCGACGCTGGCGACGGGCCGCTACATCAACCAGGAGGACAAGGGCGACGTCGTCGACACCTTCGAGGCGCGGTCCTGCGCCATGCGCGACGGCCGCGCGCTCGAGGAGCCCGCGACGCTCGAGTCCATGGGCTTCGCGCTCGAGGTCCACCCGACGGCCGTCGGGGACTTCCGCGACGACGGCGAGGTCGTGGCCGCGTACTACGATGAGATGCGCGACCTCGTGAAGCGCGCGTCGGGCGCGTCGCGCGTCTTCGTCTTCGACCACACGATCCGCGAGTCCGGCAACACGAATCTGAACGCGGCCGCGGGCGGCGCCGCGGCGCCCGTGCCGCGCGTGCACTGCGACTACACGCACGACGGCGCGCCGCGGCGCCTGCTCCAGCTCGGCGACGCGGGCATCTTCAGCCACCTCAAGGGCCGCGACCTCAGTGCCGACGAGGTCGCGGCGCTCGCGGCCGGCCGCTTCGCGTTCATCAACGTCTGGCGGTCCATCGACGCCGACCGCCCCGTGGCCCGGAACCCGCTCGCGGTCTGCGACGAGAACTCCATCGACGACGACGACAAGTTCCTCTACGAGCTGCGCTTCCCGGACCGCACGGGCGAGAACTACAGCCTGAAGCACAGCGACGCGCACGCCTGGTACTACTACCCCGACATGACCGCGGACGAGTGCCTCGTCTTCAAGGTCTTCGACAAGAAGCCCGACGGCCCGCGCTTCGTCTTCCACACGGCCTTCGACGACCCCCGGACGACGGATGCGAGCCCGCCGCGGAAGTCCATCGAGATCCGGACCATCGCGTTCTACGACGACAAGCCCACGTTCTTCGACATGAGGCACAGCAACAACGCCGCGCGCGTGCGCCTCTGGCTCCGCCTCGTCGACCCCGACATCGCCAACAACGTCGCGTCGACGTGGGTCACCTACGACGACCTCCAGTCCGAGGACTACGCGAAGGTCAACCCGCTGAAAAAGTGCCCCGCGCTTGTCCGCGGAGACGGCGGCACGGTCTTCGAGTCCGACGTGATCCTCAAGTACCTCGAGGACAAGTACGGACGCAACGACGCGATGACGCCCGCCACGCCCGAGGACCGCCAGCTCATGAACCTCATGATCCGCTGCCACGATTTATACATAGCGTCGCCGAACTGCACGGCCGAGGGCTTCTCCCACTCCCAGGGCGCCATGTACCTGTCGGCGGCGTGGCACGGCGCGCGGCGGTCCGTCGACGTCGCGAGCCGCGAGGCGAAGATCGCGGAGATCTGGAAGCAGCTCGCCTGGCTCGAGGCCAACGCCGCGGGGCCGTTCCTCGTCGGCGCCGACCCGTCGCTCGCGGACCTCACGTGGTTCCCGACGTGCGTCTTCATGGAGTTCATGCTGCCGCGCGTCTTCGCCTGGGCCGACCCCTTCGACGGCGCCGGGCCGACGCCCTTCCCGAAGCTCGCGGCGTGGTACGCGCGGTGCCGCGCGGTCGGCGCGTTCGAGGAGACGCGGGCCGAGATCTGGGACTACTGGGTCGACATGGAGCACAAGGGCCAGTTCGAGCCCATCAAGGCGGAGCTCGCGGCGAACCCGGACCGCAAGTGGACCTACCCCTAGGCGTCGTCGGGTTACGCCCCCCCCCCCTAGAGCTCGATGGCGTCCTCCGCGGACGGCGGCGCGGCCGGCTTGGGCTTCTCGGCCGCGAAGGGCGACGCGCGGAGCGCCGTGCCGGCGCCCGTCGCCGCGTCGAAGACGAAGAGGTTGTTCGTCGGCGCGCCCTTGCCCGAGACGGCCTTGACGACCTCCTGGCCGAGGATGCCGCCGACGACGGCCGCGACGGGCGCGATGGGCGCCGCCGCCGCGACGAACGCGCGCGCGAGGTCGCCCTCGCTCGCCGCGCCCGCGAGGCCCCGGTCCGCGAGGGCCCGGGCGGCGAAGGCCGCGAACGCGGACCCGTCGCCCGTCTTCCGCTTCTTCGCGTCGCCCTCGACCGACTTGGACGCCCAAAAGAGCGCGTCGAGGCGGTCGAAGAGGAACTGGAGCGGCGGCTGCTTGCCCCGGGGGGGCGTCACGTCGGCCCAGGCCACGGACCGCATGTCGTCGTAGGAGCAGTAGCGCGCCGTCGTCGGCTCCGAGACCTTGAGCTTCTCGCCGCTGCCCGTCTCGACGACGTACGCGTGTTCGGGCCCGAGGTCGAGGAACGCGACGGCGCCGTCGCCGCCGCAGCGCACGGCGAGGAAGACGGCGCCGGCGTCGCGGCACGCGGCGTCGACGCGCGCCGCGCAGTCGTCCATGCCGCCGCCGGACCGCGCCTCGACGACGACGACGCCGTGGCCCGCGACGAGCGCCGCGGCCCCGGCGGCCGTCGCCGCGGCGGCGAGGCCCCGGCCGTCGTGGCCCACGGCGGCGAAGGGGTTGAGCTCCGCGGCGGCGGCGGCCGACGCCTCGGCGACGTTCCGGCCCGCGTCGCCCGCGCCGAGGAAGAAGTTGCAGGCGAGCGCCGCGGGCGCGACGACGCCGTCGTCGGCGATGGTCGCCGAGAAGCCCGCGAGCACGAGGTTCTTGCAGAGCTCCACGTTGACCGAGGCGAAGCCGAGGAAGAGCACCTTCGTGCCGCCGATCTTCTTCTGCGCGTCCTTGCCCCAGAGGCGGATCTGCCGGTCGTAGATCGCGTTCCGCTCCGCGGCCGCGGCCTCGTCCTTGTCCGCGAAGTTCGTCATCTGCGCGACCTTCTCGAGGTCGGCCATGCTGCAGGCGCTTGGCGGTGGCGAGGCGCTTGGTGTGGTCAAGGCGCGCGCGAGAGCTGCTCGAATCAGCTCGAACGAGCGAAGTAACGAGCGTGACGTAGCGTGGTCGACGCCATGCCGTCGATGGCCGGCGCGCAACGGCGACTCGGATGGACGCGTCCGACACGATACACGACGGCGATGGACGCGTCCGGGCGTCCGAGAATAGTCGATGGAAGATGGCCGACGGCTAGAGCCGATGGCGAGCCGTGCTGAAGAAACAAACTTAGCACAGCCTAACAGGACCCCGTCTCGCGCGGATTTTACCGGGCGACCTGGACGCAGGCGGCCTTGTGCTTGGGCCAGTGGCCCCTCTGGCACTCGGCCGAGCAGTAGGAGACGTTCTTGCAGCGCGCGCAGCGCGACAGCTTCGCGCCGGCCTTGGGCCGGCCGCCGCAGGCGGCGCACCGGGGCCCCTCGCGCGAGCCGAGGGGCGGCGCGGCGGCGCCGAAGGCGCCGTCCGCGTCGATCGCGACGTCGCAGCGGCCGGCCAGCGACTTGACGTTGGACCGCGCGACGGCGTCGAGGCGCGCCTGGGCGTCCGCGGGGCTCCAGTTGTCCTCGCGGTTCGGCCCGGGCGCCGCGCAGGCGAGGGAGCCGTTCGCCGAGAGCGCCACGAAGGCGAAGGTGTTCTCCCAGAAGCCGCCCGGCCCGGCCGTCGAGAACTCGACGCGCGCGGGCCCCTTGGCGATGATCCGCGACACGCGGCAGTACGTGGGCAGGCCCATGTTCTCCGGCGGGCAGAAGCGCGCGCCGCCGACGACGGCGGGCGTCGCGCGCGCGGCCTCGGCCGGCGGCGGGTCCGCGACGACGGAGAGCTCGTAGAGGAACCGCTCGCCGAGGTCGTACCAGTACTTGAGCCGCGCCTCCCCGCCGCGGCCCGGCAGCACGTCGCTCAGCAGGACCCGCGTCGCGTCGACGACGACGCAGTCCGCGAAGAATGCGTCCGGGCACTCGGCCTCGAGGAAGAGCGCGTCCGCCGTCGCGACGTCGGGCGCGCCGTACGCAACTCGGGGGCGACCGACGAGGCTCGAGCCCTTGAGCCGCCGTGGCGCCCAGGGCTCGAAGAGGTAGGCGTGGCTCGCCCGCTCGAGGCCGAGCGCCGGACCCAGGATCTTGTCGTGCAGCACGCTGAGCGGCGCGTTCGCCGGCACGCCGGCGACGCGGCGCCAGACCCTCGGTTCGACGCCGACGAGCCTCACGTCGACGACGACGGCGCCCCGGGGCACGCCGGCGCCCTCGCGGTCCGCCTCGTGCTTCGCGAGGACCTGGGCGGCCGCGCGCGCGCGGCCCGGCGCGCCGTTGACGCCGCTCCCGCAGAACGTCTCGGCCTCGCCGTGGAGCCCGTCCTCCGCGTAGACGTACGTCGCCGCCGGCGCGCACGTCTCGTCGGCGACGACGGACAGGTTCACGTTCCCCCCGGCGAAGGGGATCGTGCCCGCCTCCAGCGCCCGCTGGAGATCGTCGTTGGACCAGGACTTGGCGACGCGGCGCCCGGACCAGAGCTCGCGGACGTCGACGCCCGCGGCGTCGAAGTCGTCGACGGCGAGGCGCGACGCGCCCACGAGCGGCGCGACGTGTTTGGGCGTCGCGGCGCCCCGGGGCTCCGCGTCCGCGGCGCGGCAGATCTGCGCCACCTGACTGAGGAGCCGCGCCGCGTGCTCCCCCGTCGTCGCGTTCCGCTCCCGGTGGCTTCGGAGCAGGTGCCGGGCGAAGCCCTCGACGGACGCGTCGCCGCAGTCCGTCGGGCGCCGCGACCCGAGGAGCGGCCTCCGCGTGCTCGGGTCCCAGACCGGCTCGAGCCAGGGCGCGGGCGCGTCGAGCGCGAGCGCGTGATCGTCGCCGCCCGAGGCCAGGTTCCGGTCGCTCCTCCGCTCCCGCGGGTCCGAGGAGACGCGGAACGCGGCCTCTAGCGGGCCGACCTCGAGCAGCGCGGCGAGGACGGCCCGCTCGAAGCAGTCGCCCGCGTCCTGGGGGCCGCAGCCGCCGAGATCCCCGCCCCGCGCGATCTCGTCGCGCTCGAAGGGCGTCGCGCGCCGCAGGTGGTGCACGAAGTCCGCGACGCCGAGCGCGAGCGCGGCGCGGGGCGCGTCGAGGAGGGCGAACATCGACGGCACGAAGTTCGGCGTGTCGAGCGCCGCCGCCAGCGCCGCCCAGTGCGACATGTCGTGGACCGCGCGCCCGAGGAACGCGAGCGTCGTCGCGTCGGCCGCCGGGTCGCCCGCGAGGCGCGCGAGGGCGTCGGCGAAGCCGCCCGCCCGGAGCGCGGCCCCGGCCGCGGCCCGCGCGCCGTCGCCGAGGAACGTCGCCGCCGCGACGAGGTCGGAGACGCGGCACGCGGCGTCGCGGCGCACGCACGCGACGACGTCCGGGCCGCGCGCGACGGCGCCCGCGGCGCTCCAGGCGCCCCGCGAGACGATGTCCGCCTGGTGCCGGCCGTGGAGCGTCTCGAGCTGCGCCTCCCACGTCCCCGCGTCGATTCCGAGCAACCCGAGCGCCGCGCGGAGCGCGTCCGCGATCGCCGCGGCGCCGTCCCACGCGTCGCCGAGCGCGTCGACGGCGAGCGGCGGCAGCTCCGCGCCCTCGACCTGCGGCCCGCCCAGCACGCGGTTGTCGTAGGCGCTGTGCTCGGGGTAGTGCGAGAGGAGCGGGACGACGGCGTTGAGCGCCTCGTGGCGCACGAGGATCAGGCCGCTCGACGCGAGGCGGAGGAGGTCCGGGATCGCGAGGCGCAGCTTGTAGCGCATGGGCGCGCAGCGGCGCCGGCAGAGCGACGGCTGCGCGAGGTCGGCCGCCTCCGCGAGTCGCCGAGCGGGCCCGAGGCACGCCGCCGCCTTGGCGACCTCGGCGGGGCCGCGCTCCCAGGAGCGCCGCGCGACGGTCCGCGCGATGTGGCAGCAGTAGTACAGGTAGAAGTCCGAGTTCACGACGCCGAGCGTCCCCGCGCGGCGCGCCGGCGCCTCCTCGGGCATCTTCAGCGTCGCGAGGAGCAGCCGCTCGAAGCCCGCGGCGGCGAGGCTCGAGACCCAGGTCGGCGAATCGTCGCGCGCGAGGAGCCGCGCGACCATCTCGAGGACGCACTCGTGGAAATCGCCGTCCGGCCTCTTCGCCATGCGCCCGAAGAGCTTGGTGAGCCCGAGGACGTCCTGCCCGTCGAGGCACGCGCGGAACTCGTCCACGAGCGCCGAGTGGCCGCTGGACGCGCCGCCCGTGGCCGCCGTCAGCTCCCGGTCGATGTCGCGCAGCGCCGCGGCGTCGTTCGACTGGCTCGCGCGCGTCATCCGCTGCAAGAGCGCCGCCATGTCCGGCCGGCGCAGAAGCGCGGGCCCGAGCCCGGGGATCTCGCCGAGCCGGGGCCCGAGCGCGTTCAGCTCGCGCGCCGAGAAGTTCGGCAGGCCCTCCTTGGCCACGTCGACGTTCTTGAGCCGCTCCATGGCCTCCGCGACGACGGCATCCTCGTCGTCCGCCGCGGCGCTCGCCGCGCTGAACTCCTTCGACCGCGCGTCGAACGCCGCGTCACGCGCCTTCTTCTCCGCCTTGCCGCGGTTCTTCTTGCCCATTTTCCTTTCACACTTGTGTTTTCAGGAGCGAGAGCTAAAGCAGATCGGGGTTAATTTTGACCCCTCGAGCTATGGGAGCTATTGGCACTTTTTTTTTTACTTTTTTTTTTCGATGCTCCTACGCGCCCCGGCGGACCCCCGGGGCACCAGGGGGTGGGGAAGGGCGCTGCGACGCGGCGGGTTGTCGAGGAACTCGCTTTAGCGCGCGTGCGACGGCCGCGTGTCGCGCCCGCGCGGGACCGCGCGGCGCATTACGACGGTCGGCGCGCGTTCGCCCCCCCCCCGCGCTCGCGCACGCCCCGGGCGGGTCCCCGGGGACCCCCTGGACCCTCCGCGGCTCGCGGCGCAAAAAAAAAAAAGTGAAAAAAAAAAGTGACCATAGCTCGGGGGGTCAAAATTAACCCCGGGTTGCTTTACAGTTGCCTTGACGCGTCTCTAAACGTAGGGGGCCCGGGGAGGAACCGCGGGAGTCGGAGTTTTCAGAGGCTACAGTTGCCCATAGCTTCGGAGGCCCATATGAATCTGGCTGCCTGCAACATCATCACGTTGTACTGTAGTGCTGCGCCCGCAGCCCCTCCGGATGGATGCCGACGTCGGGGCCGTCCTGGCGACCCCGTTTCATGGTACCGCCCAATGCTAGAGGCCTCGTCCTTACGCGCGCGCGCGGCATCACCTGTACTCGTTGCGCCACTTGAGGTGGCGCTGGAGGTCCGGGCTGTTGCGGCCCGCGTTCTTCTTCGGCGACGCCTTGGGCTCGGCCT
>NW_008705575.1:518065-531062 GCF_000186865.1 Aureococcus anophagefferens
ATGGTCTTGAGGAGCTCGTGGGCGCGCTTCTTCGCGAACTTGTTCCGCGCCAGGTCCTGGAGCACGCGCGCGGCGGCGTCGACCTCCTTCGCGCGCCGCCGTTCCTCGGCGAAGTGCTTCTTCGTCTTCTGGGGCTTGGGCGCGAGCGTGACGCCGCGCATGGGCACGAGACCCGCCTCTTTCGCTAAAGTGAGCAGCTCCCGCGACAGCTCCGCGTTGAAGCGCTCCGCGTCCTCGCGGCGGCGCCGCCGCGCCTTCGACCCGTCCGGGTCGTCGTCCTCGAGCTCCAGCCTCGTGCCCGCGGAGCTCACGGACGCCGACTCGTTGCCGCCGTGGACCATGGCCAGGCGGCCGCCGCCCCGGGGCGGCCCGTCCTTGGTCACCGTCTTCCGCCGCTCGAGCCGGCCCCGGAAGACCGCCTGAAAGAGCACCGCGGACTTGTGCTCCTCCTCCGTGCGCACGTCGCGCTCGCGCACGAGGCGCTGCATGAACTCGCGCCGCTCCGCGAGCATCTCCTCGTTCTTGCGCCGCCGGCTGATGCCGTCGACGAGCACCTGCGCGAGCGTCGTCGTCGCGCTCGTGTCGGGCTTGGGGCTTCCGAGCGTGAGCTCGTAGGGCAGCTTGCAGCGCGGCCGCAGCTTGCCGCTCCCCGCGGCCCGCCGGCCCACGCCCCGCCGCTGGCTCGGCTCCACGTAGCGCCGCGCCGTGTTCGTCGTCACCATGATGTCCATGTGGGTCGTGCGCGTCGACACGGTGAAGAGCGGCGGCGCGTAGACCGTGGGCCGCCGCCCGACCCAGTGGTGCTGCTGCGACGACGCCGTCGACTGCGTCTCGCCCCCGTCGTAGCTCTCGCCCCCGTCGGCCATGGCCACACCGCCGGACGGTGGTAGCGCCGTCCCGCGGCTCGACACAAGCGCGGCAGCCCTGATAGGATACGCACGGTGCCGTGCAGCTGCAGCGCGGGCCGCAAAATGGGGCTGGCCGGCTAGGCTCGGGCCCGAGGGCGACCGCACGATGGACCAGGACGACATCATCACGTTGGCGGACCGGGGCGTCGCCGCCGTCGAGCAGCGCGAGAGCAGCCGGAGCCCGAAGAAGCGCGACGCGCTGCGCGACTCCCTGCGCGACTCGCTGCGCGCCGGCGTCCTGCGGCCCGTCGACCCCATGGCGAAGGTCGAGGCGGAGCTGGCGCGGCTCCGGAGCGACCTCGCGGCCATGGCGTCCCGCGTCGAGGACCTCGGCGGCCTCGTCGCCGCCGCCGCGGGCCGGCCGCGGCCGTCGGGCGGCCCCGGCGCGGCGGCGCCGAGCCCGGAGGAGGAGAGGCTGCGGAGCTTCCGCACGTCCGAGGCCGCCGTCGAGAGCGCCCTCGTGTCCTTCGAGCCCGCGGTGCTCGAGGACCTGCGGCGGCGGGAATCCGTCGCCGAGGCGCCGCCCGAGCCCGAGCCCGCCGCGGGCGCCGAGGAGACGAAGACCGCGGAGCCGCCGTCGGACGACGGCGCGCTGCCCGAGGACGACGACGACGAGGAGCCGCAGACCCTCGCGATGGCGCGGCCGTCGGTGCTGAAGCGCGAGCTCAACCAGGGCCGCGCGTCCGTCCGCGGCGCGCTCGCGAAGCAGGAGCTGCTCTGGCAGATGTCGAGCGACGCCGCGCGGCTCAAAGAGCTCGAGTCGCGGTGGCTCGTGCGCTACGGGTCCCTCTTCCACACGTTCTGGGGCCAGTCGATCAACGTGTCGTCCGCGTTGGTCTTCGTCATGTCGACGATCACCTTCAACCACGTCTGGCGGGACCGCATCGGCACGGAGTTCCGCGACAACCCCGGCTGGCACGGCACGGAGCTCATGCTCGAGCTCGTCTTCCTCCTCGACATCGTGCTGAACTTCAACACGACCTTCTTCGAGGAGCTGAGCGGCAAGGAGGTCTTCGACCGGAGGCGCATCTCCGTCAACTACCTGCTGAACCACCACCACAAGGTCTACGCGCCGCTGGACGTGCTCGCGTCCGTGCCCTTCCTCGTGGAGACGGTCTGCGGGTTCACGGGCGCGACGATGGACCACAGCATCACCTACTTCAAGTTCTTCAAGCTCTGGCGCCTGGGCCGCGTCGTCCGCCAGTTCGGCACGATGAACAACCGGGCCGCGCGCGCGCTCTACCTCTTCGTGTCCTTCCTCCTCATCAACCACCTCATGGCCTGCGCCTACTTCTGGATGGTCGTGCGGCGCGCGCCCTACTACGGCGGCGACGAGACGTGGGACGGGCGGCCGTCGGACCCCATGCAGGGCGAGGCCTTCGGCCGCTTCTTCCCGCCCGAGGGCATCGCGGACGTGGCCCTGCAGCGCCAGTATCTCTACGCCTACTGGTTCGTCATCATGCTCTCCGCGGGCGACAACCCCGAGCCGACGGCGAACGACCAGTTCGCCTTCACGTTGAGCTCCTACCTCATCGGCCTCATCTTCAACGCGATCATCATCGCCGAGGTCACGTCGTTCTTCGCGACGATGATGGACAACACGGGGCGGATCCAACGGGAGCAGATGGACCACGTCGTCCAGACGTTGCGCTACAAGCGCGTCCCGGCCAAGGTCATCCACGAGGTGCGGAGCTACCTGAACTTCCAGTGGCAGACGCGCCAGGGCATGGACGCGCAGGACGTCTGCGACCTGCTGCCGCGGCACCTCGCGCGCAAGGTGCAGATGACGCTGGTGGTGACGGGCTACGCCGCGGACATCCCCATGTTCTCCATCCTGAACCAGACGATGAAGCTCAAGCTCATCGAGCACCTGGAGCGCCACGTCGTCGCCCCGAAGGAGACGGTCTTCAAGCAGGGCGAGGCGGCGACGTCCATGTTCTGGCTCGTGCGCGGGTCCATGACGATCTGGCGCCGCGACAAGCCCGGCGACGAGCCCGTCGTGCTGTCGAAGCTGATCCCGGGCCAGTCGTCGGGCGAGGCGGGGCTCTTCAGCCGCGACGCCTGCCACGACACGTCCGCCGTCGCCGACGGCGGCGCCTGGTGCGAGCTCGCCGTGCTCAGCGCCGCGTCGCTCTGCGAGCTCATCGCGGAGGACCACTCGATCCTCCACTGGCTCACGCTCAGCGCGCAGAAGGTCCAGCGGTCCATCGCGGATCGCGTCCACGCGCAGGCCAAGGCCCAGGCGCACCGCCTGAGCGTCGCGTCCATCGACGTGGCGCAGCTCGCGGCGCTGCAGCCCAAGGCCGGGTCCTTCGCGAAGCTCGAGCACATGGCGGACCCGCTCAAGGCGTTCCTCGAGTCCGCGGAGCACAAGCTGCTGGACCGCGAGGAGCGGCGTCCCGTGGCGGCGACGATTTTCGAGAGAGATTTTGACCGGGAACACGAAGAGACATCGTTACCGACGTGCTTCGTAGGCGAGGAGCAGCTCGCGGCCTTCGTCGACGACCACGTCCAGCAGCTCCGGCGGCGCCTGCACCACGCCTTCGGCTCCGACGACGGCACGGAGGCCGTGCGGAAGGACCTGGTCGCGGAGGTGCAGCAGGCCACGAGCGCGGAGACCTTCGCCAAGGGCCTGAGTTCGAACGACGAGGACGGCGCGCTCGAGGACACGGCGATCCTGCACGAGATCGTCGAGCGCGTCGAGGAGACGACGGACCGCTCGGACCGCCTGCGGCGGCGGGACAGCGAGCTCAAGCAGAAGCTCATGGCCGTGAACGCCTTCTCCGGCGGCCGGTCCTTCCGCGAGGAGCGCACGCTCGGCGCGATCGACCACGCGACGCTCAGCGCCAAGGCCAAGGTCCACGCGGCCGCGGGCGCCGTCAACGCCTTCAAGAGCCACCGCGCGGCGGCCTACGAGGAGGAGACGGAGCACGCGAAGGCCCTGGACGCGTTCCAGCGCGCGACGAGCCGCGTGCGGTCGTCGAACTACGAGTCGTCCAAGGGCCTCCACCGCCTCACGACCAAGGACGCGGGCCTCAAGTTCCGGCGCAGCGTCGCGTCCGTCGGCAAGGCCGCGGTCCTCGCGAAGCGGTCCGCGGGCGGGTCCCTGCGCAAGGTCCGGGACAGCCTGCCGAAGGTCCGGGCCAGCGTCAAGGTCCGGGACAGCCTCCGGGGCGCCGACGACCGCGGCGCCGACGCGCTCCCGCGGGACGCGCCTAAGGACTAGGGCGCCTTATCGGCCTTGGCCCGGAGGCGCTTCGCGCGCTGCTTCCGGTAGCTCCGGAACATGCGCCAGCACGTGACGCCGTTGACCGCGAGCATCATGCCGGAGCCGCCGACGGCCGTGATCATGCACACGGGCAGCGAGAACTTGGCGACGACGGCGCCGGACTCGTCGGAGAGCGAGAAGATGTGGATCGTCGGCGTCACCTTCCAGATCTCCCAGAGCAGGAACAGGTTCACGAGGCGGCTCAGCCCGAAGACGACGAAGCGCTTGAGGCCCCGGCTCCGGAAGCCCGCCTTGCGCCACTCCGCGTCGAGCCCCACGGCGCCGGAGCCGAGCTCGGCGATGGAGAACGCGACGACGGTCCAGTAGCAGCCCGGGCAGTGCGGCAGCACGAGCGACACGCCCGCGAGCACGGCGTGGTGGAAGACGAAGACCATCTCGTCGAGCATCTGCGGCAGGAAGCAGAGGAAGTCGGAGACGCAGTGCGCGAGCTGGAGACGGATGATCGCCGCGCCCGGGCCCGACACGCCGCCCGCGCACGACTCCGCCGCCGGCGCCTCCCACGCGTACGCGCTCCAGCACCCGGCGGCCACGGAGAGCACGTTGTGCAGCAGGCACACGGGGTCCCAGACGTCGCGCGACGCCTCGCTCCGGCTCAGCGGCCGCCCGCGCCGCGCCATGGCGGCGAGGCGCGCGGCGCACTTGACGAAGAGGTACGCGAAGGTCGCCGACAGCGTCGCGCGATGCTCGGCCCAGAGCCACTCGAGCGGCGCGGACCAGCGCCAGGACGTGAGGTCCAGCGGCGCGGCCATGCCACAGCTCGCCGACGGCAACGACGGCTTCTTACCACGTTGGATGCAGCCCCGGTGCCCTCGACCGAGACCCCCTTGCAAGGCACCGCGCGTCGTTCGCGCAGCCGCCGCGCCGTACGCCGCCCCGCGTCCACCGCCGGGGGCCGGGGCGCGCGCCGCCCCACGCCGCCGACCGCGCGCCCCGTCGCGCGCGCCCTCGCGCGTCCTCGCGACCACCGCGAACCCCACGAATTCGCAGGCGCCAGCCACCGCCACCGCCGCGCCGCGCCACTTCCGCGCCGTCACCATGCGCATGACCAGCGCGCTCATCCTGTTCGCCGCGGCGTGCGTCCCGCCGTGCGCCGTGGCCGACGACGGTCTGGATCGCGCCCTCCGGGTCATCGGCTGGACCGCGGCCGCGGGCTTTGCCGCGGGCGTTTGGTGGGGGCCCGAGCGGTCCCGCCTGGCGGCCGGCGACGACCTCCGCGCCGAGGACCAGGATGGCGCCGAGGACCAGGCGGCGGCCAAGGGCGCCTACGCCAGCCCCGCCGCGAGCCCCCAGCCGGCGTCGGCGCCCGCGCCGGCGGATCAAGTCCTCGAAGACAAAGACCTCAGATTGTGTCTGCATTTCTGTCAACAGATTGCCTTGTTCAAGGAAATGGATGAAGAAGGCCGGTGGATCCAGCGGGAGTGCATTCCTTTCTGTGCCGGGGAGTTGGAGTTTGCCATCGGAGACCGCGTGCAGCTGGAGTTGACACACTGGCACGGTGAAGACGACAAGTGGAGCCGGACGGGCACGGTGCTTGGAGTCGATGATTACCAGGGCATCCTTAGTTTCAGAGTCATGCTCGACGGGGGGCGCTTCGCTCGAAGTTTTGAGTCGCGCCATCTCGAGAAGCTCGAGAACCCGGCGCCGAAGCACGAACGTGAGCCAAAGCCCGAGGCTGAGCCCGAAGCCTTCAAGGTCACTTGCCTGTCCTTCGACCGTGGAGACGTCTGGAAATGCGTCACCATGATCCTGGTGTCTACGTCCATGGGGACCGTCCTCCTAGCCGTCCTCCTAGCGTTCGTCCAGGCGTCCGAACCCTGACGCGCGCTCCCCCCTCCCACACCCTTTTGCGCCACAAAACCCCGCCCACACCCCGCTGCGCCACAAAACCCCTATAAGAAGCTCGTCTGCGTCGACGAGTCGAAGCGGGAGTCGAGCTGGCGCGCCTGGGAGATCAGCTCCGCGGCCTGCTTCGGGTCCATGCGGCGCGCGCCCATGTCCTCGCGGCTGAAGTTGAAGCCGCCGGGCTTCTTGCCCGCCGGCGGCGCCTTGGGCGCGGCCTGGAACGTGTCGACGAGCGCGGGCCCGCGCGCGGCGCGGTCCGCGGCGCGGCGCTCCGCGATGGCCGCGAGCTCGGCGTCGGACTTGGGCCGGGGCGCCGGCGCCTTGGCGACGAACGCGGATTTCGCCGGCGGCAGGCCGTCCTTGCCGAGCGCCGACAATTCGGACGCGGACGGCGGGACCATCATCCAGCCCTCGCGGCGGCCGCCGCAGTCGCCGCGGCCGCCGTCGGCCGCCGTCGTCCAGCCGCCGTGGTCGTCGGCCACCGCCGGCCGCTTCCGCCGCGCGGGCGCGCCGCGCGCCTCGAGCTCCGCGGCGGCCGTCGGCAGCGGGCCGACGTCGTCGTCGTCGTCCGACGACGCCGCGGCGGCCGCGCGCGACGCCGCGTCGACGCTCGGCGCGTCGACGGGCCGCGCCGGCCCGACGGGCGCCGCGCGGCGCCGCGGCTCCGGCGCCGCCGCCAGCGCCGCGGCGAGCGCCCGGAGCGCGTCGCGCGTCGCGGACCCGTCGGCCGCGTAGCCCGGCGCGCCGCCCAGGTCGTCGCGCGGCGCCGCGCGGAGGCCGTAGCCCTGGAGCACGTGCTCGAAGGCGCCGCGCGCGTCCTCGTCCGCGACGCCGGCGCAGTCGACGGCCTCGCCGGCCGCCAAACGCTCGAGCGCCGCGGGCAGTTCCGCGCGGAACCGCGCGTCGAAGCACGCGCAGTCCTCGGCGGCGCGCGCGGCGCCGAAGCCGCGCCGCGCCGCCGTCGCGCAGGCCGCCGCGCGCCGGAGCACGTCGCCGCGCGCGTCGGTCTTGCGCCGCTTGTAGGCGCCGCCCTTCTTGCCGGCGACGAGGCCCACGGCGTCGAAGAGCGCCGCCATGTGCGCATTGCTGGGCTCCACGGCGTTGCCGCCGTCGGCGCTGTCGAGCAGGCGCACGAGGGCCTCGGGCTGCGACGCGCCGAGCGCCGCGACGACGCCCTCCATCGTCGGAGAGCGCAGCTCGAGCGCGAGCGGCATCTCCGGCTGGCGCTGCTCCTCGCCGCAGAGCGCCGTGTCGGGCGCGCCACCCCGCCGCCATGAGCGCCCCGCCGGCCCCGAAGCGCCAGACGCGGCGCCAGGCGTCGAACCGGCCGGCCGTGGGCCAGTCGCGGTCCGTCGTGCGGAGCGACGGCACGGTGCTCGCCGCCGAGGTGCTCGAGGTCGACGAGGCCGGCGCGTGCCCGCGCTACTACGTGCACTACCTCGCCCACGACCGGCGCCTCGACGAGTGGGTCGACGAGGCCCAGTTCCACGGCTCCGAGGCCGACTGCGCGTCCGACGGGTCGCCCGCGAAGCGGTCGCACAAGCGGAAGCAGGAGGGCAGCGGCGGCAACGCGGCCTTCGGCCAGCTGCCCCACGCGCGGCGCGCGGGCGAGACGGACCCGAGCGTCGCCGAGCGGCTCGAGGCCGCGCGCGAGAAGATCACGCGCGTGAAGAACATTCGGGCGGTGGTCTTCTCCCGGTGGCGTTTGGAGCCGTGGTACTGGGCGCCCTTCCCCGAGACGTACCACGACCGCACGCTCTACGTCTGCGACTTCACGTTACGATACACGGCTTCCAAGCTGGCCATGGACGCGCACCACCGCTCCTACGCGGGGCCGCGGCGGCCGCCGGGGAACCGGTGCTACGGCCCCGACGGCGACGGCGTCTGCCTCTTCGAGGTCGACGGCTCGGCGCACGCGCTCTACTGCCAGAACCTGTGCCTGTTGGCGAAGCTCTTCCTGGACCACAAGACGCTCTACTACGACGTGGACCCGTTCCTCTTCTACGTGCTCACGGACTCGTCCGTCGGCGCGGACGGCGAGCCCGAGCACCGCGTGCTGGGCTACTTCTCCAAGGAGAAGCAGAGCGACTTCCACTACAACCTGGCCTGCATCCTCACGTTCCCCCAGTACCAGCGCCAGGGCCTGGGGACGCTGCTCATCTCGTTGTCGTACGAGCTCTCGAAGCGCGAGCGGAAGCTCGGGTCCCCGGAGAAGCCGCTGAGCGACCTGGGCAAGCTGAGCTACCGGAGCTACTGGTCCTGGATCATCCTCAACGAGCTCCGCGACTACGACGGCACGCGGTCCATGGAGGAGATCTCGCGGCACCTCGCGATCCGCATCGAGGACCTCCTCAGCACGCTCCACGTGCTCAACATGATCCGCCACTGGAAGGGCCAGCTGCTCGTGCGCGCCCACAAGGGCGACATCGAGGCCATGATCGCCGCCGTCAAGCGGCCGCCGCGCCTCTGCGACCCGTCCAAGGTCTCCTGGACGCCGCCCGCGACGCCGCCGCCGCCGCCGGCCGCGTCCAAGGCGAAGGATAAGGCGAAACCGTAGCGTCCGGGGGTCGAGGCACCTTACAGCTCGGCGCGGTCGGGCTCGCCGTGCCCGACCGCGGCGATGAGCCGGTCGACGAGGGCCTGGGGGAGGAGCTCGGGCTGCGCCTTCTCCGCGGGCGGCGCCGCCGCGTCGCGCACGGCGGCGACGAGCGCGTCGCAGTCCAGGGCGATGGCGTAGCGGAGGTCGCCGTCCAGGCCGTCCGCGCCCGCGACGGCCCGCCCGAGGTCGCCCGCCAGTTCGACGAAGCCGCCGGCCTCGCGCCAGCCCGCGCCGCACGACGGCGCGGAGGCGAGCGCGGCCTTGAGCGGCCGCTCGGCCCGGCGGTCCGCCGCCGCGAGCCGCAGGACGGCGCCGACGGCGGCGCACGCGTCCGGCGGGAGCCGGAGGCCCTCGTCCGCGAGGTCGCCCAGGAGCGTCGCGGCCTTGTCCGCCACGCCCCAGGCGCGGCCGTCGCCGTCGCCGCGCGCGCGCGCGGCGACGACGGCGCGCGCGGCGCCGTTCGCCGCGGACACGACGGCCCGCGTGCCCCGGCGGCCGAAGGCCCGCTGCGTGTCGCGGTTGCCGCGGAGCGCGGCGCCCAGCGCGTAGAGCGCCGCGCGATGGAGCGCCGGGTCGTCGTCGTCCTCGAGCGCGCGCACGAGCGACCCTAACACGTCGTCCTCGAGCGCCCATTTCTGGGACGCGTCGTCGTTCTTCACGGCCGTGCCGATCACGCGGCACGCGGCCGCGCGCGCCCGGGGTTCCGTGTCCGGTCCCAGGAGCGCGGCGACCACCGGCCAGCCCCCGAGCGAATCGTGGAAGTCCCTGGCCGCGTCCATGTCGCCGAGCTCGAACTCGAGCTCGTCGAGCTCGAAGGCCAGATTCTCCTTGTCGAGGAGCTTGCCGAGGCGCTTGCCCGCGGCCTTCGCGCCGTCCGTGAGCGTCTCGCTGAAGGACTTGAGCATGGCCTGCCGCGCGTCCCAGAGCGCGTCGAGCGCGGCGTCGTCGAGCGACGCGAGGTCGCCGACGTCGCCGAGCTCGTCCGCGGGCAGCCGGCCCAGCGCGCTGAGCATCGTCTCGCGCCGCGACATCGTCTTCGTCGTGTCCTCCTTGCGCGTCGCGTTGTCGACGGACTCGCGCCAGCGCCGCTCCATGGACTCGAGGCTCGCCAGCACCGTGGCGTTGACGTCGACGTAGACGCCGCCCGTCGTCGCGTCGACCTTGCGCGACCAGCCCTCGGGCACGGCCTCGCCCGCGGGCCAGGCGACCCACTCGCCGCCGCAGCACTCGAGGGCGAGGCCCGCGCAGAGGAAGGCGAGGACGGCGCGCATGGTCGCGTATGTGACGGTGTTGGCACTGTTCGGCAACGCCACGAGCAATGTGTAGGGCGGGTTTGTCGACTGCTACTGCCAAGTGGCGACGGCGCGACGCTGTTTGGCAATGGACGAGCAATGCGCAAGGGCGGCTAAGGCTAGTGACAAGTGGCAACTCGCCTTCCTGAAGGTTCAGAGAGCGATCGGCGCGAGGATGTTGCCTTTGGCACGTTCAATGCACAAAAAACGACCGCGCAGCAACGCGAACAACGCGGCTCTTAGCGCTCTCACCAATCCCGCCGCTGTGCACAGCGGCTCGGATCGCGGCGGCGTTGCAGGCGCGTCGCCGTCGTCCGCCGTCGCGTCGTCGGCCGGCCGGGGCCCGCGGACCGCCGGCGCCCCGGCGCCGAAGCGCGCCGCCTCCCGCGGCGTTGCAGTTCGGGGGTATCGCTCAACAACAACCCGCGCTGCACCGCGCACGTCGAGCACGCACGCACGCCCGCGACCACCGCCGTACGCCGCGCGCGCCGCGGCCATGGACCTGGAGGACGACTACGGCGTCGGCGGCGACGACGACGACCTCAAGCGGCGCCGGTGGACGAAGCGCGAGGACGAAAAGCTCCGCGCGGGCGTCAAGGCCGTGGGCTCCGGCGACTGGGCGGCCGTGTGCAACACGTACCTCGGCGGCCACGGCCGGTCGCCGGAGCAGTGCCGCCACCGCTGGGAGCACGTGCTCAGCGAGGGCCTCGTCAAGGGCGCGTTCACGGAGGACGAGGACGAGATCATCGTCCGGGCCATGAAGGAGGGCCGCCAGCTCACGTGGATGCAGATCGCCGCGCGCATCCCCGGGCGCATCGGGAAGCAGTGCCGCGAGCGCTGGACGAACCACCTCGACCCCTCCCTCAAGAAGGGCGGCTGGACGCCCGAGGAGGACTCGATCATGGCCGAGGCGCAGACGCGGTGGGGCAACGCGTGGACCAAAATCGCGGAGCTGCTGCCCGGCCGCGCGGAGAACGCCGTCAAGAACCGCTGGAACTCGGCCTTCCGCCGCAACAACTCCGCCGTCTTCGGCAAGGCCACGGGCGAGAAGGCGCAATCGGCCGTCGCGACCGCGCGCGTCGCCATGGAGCTCATCGACCGCGGCGACGGCGGCGCGCGCGACGCGGGCGGCTCGGGCCGCCGCCGGCCGCCGGCCGCGTCGGCCTGGGACGCCGCGGCGCCGCCGCCGCCGCGCAAGCGCGCGTCGACGCCGCCGGCCGCGCCGCCGCGGGGCGCGCGGTCGCCGGCCGCGCGGCCGTCGCCGCGGTCGCCGGAGCGGCGGCGCCACTTCCACTTCCCGCCGCCGGACGCCGGCGGCGCCGCGCCCGACGGCCTCGACCTCGTGATCCTGGCCATCGAGTCCGAGCAGGCGTCCGCGCCGCCGTCGCCGTCGCGCGGGCGGTCGCCGCCGCGGCCGCTCGCGTCGCCGCGCATCGGCGACGCGAGGCGCGGCTACCGGCCGCGCCTCGACGCGGCGGAGGCGGGCCCGCCGTCGCCCGCGCTGAGCTCGCCGAGCCGGAAGCGGCGCCGCGACCGGCCCTTCTTCGCCGACGCGGACGCCGCCGCCGCCGAGGACGAGCCCGAGCCCGCGCCGACGCTGCGCTGGCCGCCGCCGGCGGGGAAGCTCACGGCGGCCCAGGCCATGGACCGCTTCCCGGCGATCCGCAACCACAACCAGCTCCGGCAGCTCGAGCGGACCAAGGTCCGGCGCCCGGCGATGGGCCGCGCGTCCGGGTGCGACATCTTCGTCTACGACGGGGCCGGAAAAGAGTGATTCAAGTTCGCTTCAACATGAGTGTTCCGCGCGCGCGCGTTCCGGAAACAGCATCCACGCTTCGAGAGCGCTCCGAGAGATGATCGCTCGTCCAAAGATCAGCCGAAACGAGCGGAAAACGGCCGAGATAGGAGCCTTTGAAGTTGGGAATTTTGCACCCTTTTCCTGCCCAGGTCTACGACGAGCGCGAGCTCCGCGACTTCGCGGAGGCGCTCGGCCGGGACGAGGGCACCCGGTGCGACGAGGGGCCCGCGTCGCCGGGCCGCGGTGGCGCCTGGGCGCCGCCGCCCGGGAAGATCACCGCGCAGCTCGCGATGGACGCGTTCCCGTCGATCCGCCACCGGGACCAGCTCCGCCACCTCAAGCGGTGCACCGTGCGGCGGCCGACGCTGGGCCGCGCGGCGGCCTGCAACGTCCTCGTCTTCGACGAGGCCGAGGTGAAGGAGCTCGCGCGGACGCTGTCCGAGTCCGCGGACGACGACGCGGACCACGAGGACGCGTCGACGTGGGCGCCGCCCGACGGCAAGCTCACCACCAAGATGGCGCTGGACAAGTACGGCCTGCGCCACCACGACCGGCTGCGACACCTGCCGCGCGAGGTCGCGCGCCGGCCGACGCTCGGCCGCGCGGCCGCGTGCAACGTCATCGTCTTCGACGACGCGGACGTCCGCGCGCTCGCGGAGAGTTTAGGCGGCCGCGTCGACGACGACGACGCGCGCGGCTGGGCGCCGCCGGAGGGCAAGTGCACGGCGACGGACGCCATGCGCGACCACAAGGCCATCCGCAACCACAACCAGCTCAAGCACCTCCACCGCGTCAAGGTCCGCCGCCCCGCCGCGGGCAAGGCGAGCGGCTGCGACATCTACGTCTACGAGAAGGCCGACGTCGCCGCGCTCGCCGCGGCGCTCGAGGGCGGGGAAGGGGCCGACGTGTCCTCCGCGGACTCCAAGGAGGACCCGGACGCCTGCACGTCCCAGGGCTCGTCCCTCGCCGGCGACGTCGACCCCGGCCGCGACGCGCCCGCGCCGCCGCCCGCGCTCGAGCGCGTCGACGCCGCGGCCGACGCGGAGGACGCCGCCGACGCGGACGCGCCGCCGGACAGCCCCGTGGCCGTGACGACGGACGTCGACGCGCCGCCGCCGGAGACGCCGCCCAAGCCCGACGCCGAGGACCGCTTCCGCGCCGTCGCGCCGCCGCCCGAGCCTGTCCTCGCGAACTGAGCCGGCGACCGCCGGGCGCCGCCCAGAAGACCGCCGCGGCGCCCGCGCGACCCTTTTCCCCCGCCCCCCCCCC
>NW_008705575.1:531112-555613 GCF_000186865.1 Aureococcus anophagefferens
CGGGGCGGAGGCCTGCGTCGGGCTCCGACGAGCCTCGACGCCGCTAGGCTGCGGCTCCGAGCCTGCAGGCCGACGAAGGCAAACTTGCTTGTCGACGACTCGGCGTGCTCCGCGGGAGTTCCGCGCCCCCGTCCGCCCACGCCCCCGCCGCGCATCCCGCCCACGCGCCCCGACGCGCTCGGGGCCGTGCCACGGATCGAACCCCGCTTCGCGAAGACGATGCTCGCCCGCGCATTACTACGAAGACCAAGCGCCGCCGCCCTGCGGAGACCAGGCGCCGCGCGGTGGTCGACGCAGCCGGCGGAGGCCCCGGCCGCGACGGGCGCCGCCCCCGCGGCCCCCAAGAAGCGCGCCCGCGCGCTGCCGGCGGCCCTCACGGTGACGCCGAACGCGGCGGCGCGCATCAACGGCATGCTCTCCGGTAAGGACGACGCGATCGGCGTGCTCCTGGGCGTGAAGCGACGAGGGTGCAACGGCATGAGCTACACGCTCAACTACGCGACGGAGGCGCCGGACGCCAAGCACGAGCGCGTCGAGTGCGACGGCGCGGTCGTCTGGGTCGAGCCGCCCGCGCTTTTCCACATCGCGCGCGGCCCGCGTCGAGCTTTTCCGAGAGAGAGGGGGCGCGCGCCGCCCCGCGCGGGCGTCTCAGCGAACCATTCGCAGGTCGGCACGGTCATGGATTTTGAGGAGACGGCCCTGGAGACGGGCTTCACGTTCACGAACCCGAACGAGAAGGGACGATGCGGCTGCGGCGAGTCCTTCAACGTGTGATGTCGCGCCGTGCTTGTAAATCATTTCTGGTTAAGTTTTCGGGCCCGCGCCGGCGCGCTCCGAGGTCGGCGCGAGGCGCGCGCGCGCGCGAGCGCGGCCTGGGGCCTCGGACGCGCCGTTCCGAAGAAGGGCGGGTAATGAACGGGGCGGCCAAAGAGAGGCGGCGCCGCGAGGCCGATGATCAGGGGCCGCCGTACAACACACATCACAACGGGGTGGGAGAATAGAGCGCGCGCCGCGCCGCCGGCGCGGCGGCGGCGGCAGCGCGGAGAGGCCGGCGCGTCCTAGCTCACGGTACAGCAGATGTCGTTCCTATGGGCGCTGCTGTGGAACGGGTTCGGCTGGCCCGAGTACTCCGCGGAGAAGGGGTCGTCGTTCTGGTTCTCCTGGATGTACTGGCACAGCCTGCGCGCGCGCGCGGCGCGTCGTCGACGCGCGGCGTCCCCGCACGCGACGGGCTGCCCCCGGGGCCGTCCCGGGGCCTCTCGGGGAGCGCGCGGGGGGCAGTGGCGCGGGGCGCGCGCTTGGCGCAGGCCGCCGATTTCGTCGTCGCCTTTTTGTACATGTTCACGTCCTCCTGTAAGCGGCCGACCTCACTCTCTACTTTGGAGAGCGTCGCCTGGCTCATGGCGTCGGGCACCGGCGCGACGACCGCCGCGGACGTCCGGGAGCGGCGCGCGTATACGACCCCGCGCGCGGCAGCCCGCTCCGCCTATCAATCGGTACGACTACTCGCAAATCAAGCGGCACCGAGGCAACCTTGAGGCCGGGCTGCCCCATGGAGCACCCGGGCGGCGCGCGCGCCAATCGATCGGTCGGTGCGATGGCGGACCCCGAGTCCCCATCTGCGAGCGTGCAGAAGACCCTTAAGTCCGCCTCGGGCGGCTCCGGCTCTCCCGGCTCGCAGCCGAAATGGTGCGCTGTCCCGCGCGCGCGCCCGCGCCCGCCCCCGACCCCGCCGCCCGCAGGATGAAGCGGCAGCGGCGGCTCTTCACGAACTTTTGCAACGCCAAGCTCTGCGACCGCGACGACGTGCCGCCGATCACGGACGTCTTCGAGGTGATTTTCTTTTCTTTCGTCTTTTTTGTTTGCGAGTAAAACTCATTTATAGGACCTGCGGGACGGCCGCGTGCTCTACGCCCTGCTCGAGGAGCTCAGCGGCCAGTCGCTCGCGCCGCTGGGACGCATCAAGAAGCCGAAGAAGGGCAAGCAGGAGACGCGCATCGACCACGTGTCCAACCTCAGCATCTGCTTCCGCTACATCAAGCAGACCACGAAAACCGTGGGCATCGGCCCGAGCGACATCGCCGACGGCAAGCCGACCATGGTGCTCGGCCTGCTCTGGTCGATCATCGTCTTCTTCACGAGCAAGGACCTCGGCGGCGTCGACGACATCAGCGCGCTCAAGAAGAAGATCCTGAAGTGGTGCCAGAAGCGCACGGAGGCCAACACGGACGTGGAGATCCGCAACCTGAAGGACTCGTTCATGGACGGCCGCGCGTTCCTCGCGATCGTCTCCGACGTCGACCCCGACGGCTTCCCCTACGCGCCCGCGCCCGACGCCTGCGCCAACTTCTCCAGCGCCTTCGCCGAGGCGCGGGCCAAGTACGGCGTGCCCGAGCTCCTCGACGGCGACGACGCCGAGTGCTGGAAGGAGGACCAGGCCATGGTCACGTACCTGTCGGAGATGATGAAGCGGCTGCCGGAGAAGGTCGCGGACGTGAGCGAGGGCGCGCTCAGCCACGTCGACGCGTCCTTCGAGGCGACGGCGGCGACGCTCGCCGAGCTCGCGGGCATCGCGTCGGCGCCCGGCGCCGCGGACGCCTGCGACGCGTGCGCGGAGGCCCTGCGGAGCGCGATGCAAAAGGCGGGCATGGCCGTGGACGTCATCCCGGACCCGGCGGGCGCGGGCCGCGCCGTCGTGCGCGGCGTCGCGCCGGGCGCCAAGGAGAAGCCCACGGTGCTCCTCGTCGCGTCGTACGGCGTCGACGGGCCCGAGGGCTGGGCCGGCGGCGCGGACACCCGGGACGGCGCCGTCGTCGCGCCGGGCGCCAAGGCGTGCAAGGCCGGCGCGCTGGCGCCCATCGCCGCCGTCGAGGCGCTGCTCCACGGCCTGAGCGACGACCAGCGGCCCAAGGTCAACGTCGAGGTCGTCTGCGCGTGCCCGGCCGCCGACGGGTCCTTCGCGCACCTGCGGAAGGTCCTCGCGGACCGCGACAGGGCCCCGGACTACGTCCTCGTCGACGAGGTCGGCGCGGGTCTCGTGCCCGGCGCCTTCGGCGCGTTCCTGAGCTGCCGCGGGTTCCTGCGCGTCGACGTCGCCGTGGACGCGGGGCCCGCGGGGCCGACGGTCTTCTCCGCGCGCGACGTCCTCTGCGCGGCGCTCGCGGGGCTAAGGGGGGCCTCGGGCGCCCTCGCCGTCGACGGTCTGGCGGGCTTCGCGAAGAAGAACAAGTTCACGGAGGCCGCGGCGGCGGACGCGACCCTCGACCCGAGCTTGACGGCCGCCGCGCCGCTCGCGGGCTGGACCCTCGCGGAGCACCTCTGCTTCCACCCGGGCGTCTCCGTGGCCGACTTCGCCGGCGACGCGGCGGCGTCCCTCCACGTCCACCTGGCGCCGGGCTTCGAGCCGTCGGTCGCGGTCGACAGGCTCGCGGCGAAACTGTCGGAGCTCGCGGCCGCGCGCGGCGCGACCGCGACGGTGTCCTGCGCGGACGCGACGCGCCGGGGCTACCTCAGCGACGTCGCGCCCCTCTTCGCCGCCAAGCTCAAGGGCGCCGCGGCGGCCCAGTTCCCCGGCCGGCCGCTCGTCGTTCTGGGAGCGTCGCCCGCGTACCTCCCGCTCGCCGCGGCCGTCGGCGCCGCGCTGCCCAAGGCCGCGACCTACGCCTGCGGCCTCCACGACCCCGGCGCGGCCCTCGGCGAGGCGACGGAGCGCGCGGACCTCGCCGACTTCAAGGGGAGCATCAAGACCCTCGTCCTGCTGCTCCTCGGCGCCGCGGGGCTCCCGAAGCAGAGCAAGGCCGTCGATCCGGCCGTCTTCTTCGGCAACTAAGGAGTTACGCAGGGCTGTCAGTCGACGCGCAGGCTGTTGATCTGGGCCATGAGGCCGCCGCCGAGCGACGCGCGGCCGCCGGCCTTGGGCGGCGGCGGCGGCGGCTTCGACGCCGCGGGCGCGGGCGGCTTCGCGGCCGGCGGCGGCGGCTTCGCGGGCGCGGCGGCGGCCGGCGCCGCGGCCGGCGCCGCCGCGGCGGCCGGCGGCGGCCGCGCGGCGACGGCGGGCGCGGACGCGGCCTGGGGCGGCGCGCCGACCTTGCGCTTTGAGAGGCTCGAGCGCATCGACGCGGGCCGTCGGCTCGCCGTCGCCGCGTTCGTCGCGCTGGAGCGGCGGCGCTGGTTCGACGCGACGGCGTTGCCCGGCCTGGGCGCCTCGTCGCCGCCGCCGTCCGCGGCCGCGGGCCGCGCGGCGAGGTAGTCCGCGGCCTTCACGAACGCCTTGAGGTGCGCGTCGCCGTGGTGCATGTGGAAGTCGCAGGCGCGGTCGACGGATATGACGCGCTGCCACCAGGCGTCGACCTCGCCGCGCCGCTGCTCGAGGAAGTCGGGGGCCAGCTTGTCGAACGTGAACGACCGCTTCGGCGGGAACACCGCGCCGTCGAGCTGCCAGCCCAGGGACTTGCGGAGCTGGGCCTCGAGCTTTTCGAAGTCGGAGAAGCGGCGCCAGAGCGCCCACTTGCGCACGGTCTCGTGCTCGACCTTGGTCGCGTCGAGGCGCAAAGCGCAGACGATCTCGTACTCGGCGAACGAACTCGCCGTGTCGTCGTTGACGCGCGCGCGGCGCACGCGGGACGTGAAGCGCACGCGGCCCGGCCGGCCGCCGGCGGCCTGCGTGCCGGCGGCGTCGCCTAAACCCGTCGCGGACCGCCGCCGGTCGAGCTCCGCGCGGCTCGAGAAGTGGAGCGTCTTCCGGAGCGCGTTCTCGTCGCGCAGGAGCTCCATGACCTGCGGGAAGGGCAGCTCCGCCGTCGGCGTCTCGTTGACGCCCACGAGCACGTCGCCGACGCGCACGCCGCCGTGGCGCTGGACGGCCCCGAAGCGCCCGTCCGGGAGCTTCTCCCAGGCGCGGATCACGGCGGCCTTGCCCCGCCCGTCGTCCTCCATGGTCACCCCGTAGGGCCCCACCGTGGGCACTCCGACGGAGACGACGCGGTCGTGGTCCGTGCTCTTCTTCGGGCCCGCGGACATGGTGCTCTTCTGGGGCGGCGCGCCCGCGGTGTCGGCGGCGGCGGCTCGTGGTGCGGCCAATGCGCATTCGCCTGCGGGCCAAAGGTTCGGCGGCGTTGACGCACCATGTTGCCGTGACATCATCGCAATCGGGCTTTTCTCGACTGCGGCATGGTGATCGGCACAATGCCTCGCCGCAGACCGTGAGCGCTGCCGAAAAGCCATGGCAAAAACGATCCCGACGTACGGCGCCGTCGAGAGCGACGGCTGCCTCGGCGACAGCTTCCGGAGCCGCTTCGGGTTAGACAGCCGCTACCTGCCGTCGGAGCCCTTCGAGACGCTCACGGGCGTCGACCTCGACGTCGCGCTGTCCTACCAGACGCCCAAGTACGCGAGCATCCGCGACGCGCGGCTCGGCTGCCTCCGCCTGCTCCTCTACATCTGCATCGGCGTCTACGTGATCTTGTACCAGCTCATCTACCAGGGCGGCTATTTGAAGGAGTCGTACCCGACGGGCACGGTCGAGTTCCAGCTGCGGCAGCGGGGCTCGACGTGCCGCGGCGGCGACGACGCGAACGGCACGTGCGGGCCCTGCGACGTCGCCGCGGCGAACGACGACTGCTACGACCTCTTCGGGAACGTCGACACCTACGCGTACTGCGTCCAGGACAACGCCACGGGCTACGGCGGCCGCAAGATCGCCTGCCGCGAGGAGGAGTACACGCAGGTCGAGGAGATCCAGGACCTGAGCCTCTTCTGCACGACGCGCGCGCTGCAGCAGGACCAGAAGAAGATCTGCTCGACGAACCCGGAGGACCCCCTCTACGAGGGCGGGAGCTGCTCGCAGGTCTACGCGACGAACAGCACGGACGAGTGGTACGTCGCGGACATCGACAGCTTCGTCGTGTTCGTCAAGCACACGTTCTCCGCGTCGGACCTCGGCATCTCCGGCACGTCGAAGAAGACGAAGGGGCGGCTCCGCTCGAAGAGCAAGGCGCTCTGCGACCGCGCGCACGGCCCCAAGGCGGACCTCCGCCACGGCAAGCGGACGCACACCGAGCCGTGCTTCATCCAGCCGAACAACACGTACAGCTCGCTCGGCGCGTCGTCGGACCTCTTCGACGAGATCGACCTGGGCGTGTTGCTGGCGGCCGACAACGACTTCTCGCTGGACCGCTACAACTCCGACGCGAACGGCACGTACCGCGAGGTCGGCGTGCAGCTGACGGTGCAGATCGAGTACAACAACCGCGAGGACTGGAACACGCCGACGATGCCGGCCTACACCTACCACGTCACGCACCAGAAGGGCAGCACGGCCTCCTACGAGGAGTCGTACTACTCGGACTATCCCCAGGGGCTGACCGTCGTGCAGAACTCCGGCGTGAAGATCCAGTTCGTGCAATCCGGGACGTTCTACTCCTTCGACGCCACGGAGGCGCTGATCCGAATCACGACGGCCCTCGCGCTCTTCGCGGCGGCGACGTTCATCGTCGACCTCCTCGCGAAGTACGTCATGCATCACCGCGAGAAGTACTACGCGATCATGTACGACGAGAGCGAGGACTTCGGCGAGCTCTGCAAGCGCGAAGCCGTCGACGCGGCGGCGGCGGCGAGTCGGGGGCTGGCGATGCCCGCGGCGCCGCCGACGCCCGCGCAGCCCCGGGCGCCGTCGCCCGCGGCGCCGTCGCCCGCGGCCGCGGCGCCGAAACAGTCCATGTTCCGCGGCATCCGGAAGATGGCGTCGTCGGCGACGGGCATGGGTCGAGCGCCGCCGGTCTAAAAGAATGTTAGGTTGTCCTCGGGTAGCCGAGGGACGCAAGGGCCGGGATGATGTGGTCGTCGACGACGGTCGCGTCCTCGATGGTGCCGGGTAAGGTGTACGTGTCGTCGCCGTCGGCGATCGCGCGGATCGCCTTGCGGAGGATTTTCCCCGACCGCGTCTTCGGCAGCGCGGCGACGCGCGCGCAGGCGCGCAGCGCGGCGACGGCGCCGACGCGTTCGCGGACGAGCTGGACGACCGCGCCCTCGACGTCCTCGGACGCGTCGGCGGTCGTCACGACGAGCGCGAGCGGGACCATGCCCTTGAGCGCGTCCGCGACGCCCACGCAGGCGCACTCGACGACGTGCGGGTGCGCCTGGATCGCCTCCTCGAGCGCGCCCGTCGACAGGCGGTGGCCCGCGACGTTGATGATGTCGTCCGTGCGCGTCAGGATGTGGAAGTAGCCGTGCTCGTCGCGGTAGCCCGCGTCGCCGGCGCTGTAGTAGCCCGGGAACTCGTCGAGGTACGCCTCGCGGTAGCGCGCGTCGTCCTCGTAGAGCGTCGTCATGAAGCCCGGCGGCAGCGGGCACTTGATCGCGATGCTGCCCATGTCGCCCCGGGCCACCTCCGCGCCGCCCGCGTCCAGGACCCGCAGGTCGAAGCCGGGCAGCGGCAGCGCGCAGGAGCCGAGCGCCGTGCCGACGTCGTCGAACTGGACGCCGCACATCGGGGAACCGCTCTCCGTCTGCCACCAATGGTCGACGACCGGGATCCCCAACAGGTTCTCGAAGTGCGCCACCGTGTCCGGGTCCGCGCGCTCGCCCGCGACGAAGAGCGCGCGGAGCGACGAGACGTCGTAGTCCGCCAGCAGCGCGCCGTCCGGGTCGAACTTGCGGATCGCCCGCAGCGCCGTCGGAGCCGTGAACATGTTCGCGACCTTGTGCGCTTCGACGACGCGCCAGTACGCAGCCGCGTCCGGCGTGCCCACGGGCTTGCCCTCGAACATGACCGACGTCGCGCCGTGCAGCAGCGGTCCGTACACTATATAACTGTGGCCGACGACCCAGCCGATGTCGGACGCCGCGAAGAACGTCTCGTCGGGCGACGTGCCGTAGTAGTGCTCCATGGACCACTTGAGCATGAGCGGGTGCGAGTTGTCCCGCAGGATGCCCTTGGGCTCTCCGGTGGTGCCGCTCGTGTAGATCGTGTAGAGCGGGTCGCCGCTCGCGAGGCGCGCGCAGGGCGCCGGCGCGGACCCGGCGATGAACGCTCGGAAATCGACGTCGCGCCCCGGCTTGAGCTCGTAGCGCGCCGAAGTTTCGGGCCGGGCCGCGACGACCACATGAGGCACGTCGTGCGCCGCCAGATCCAGCGCCTCGTCGACGGCCGGCATGTAGGGCAGGGCGCCCTTGGCGCCCTCGAGACCGCACGTCGCCGCGACGACGACCTTGGGCCGCGCGGCGTCGACGCGCGCCGCCAGCTCCCGCGCCGCGAAGCCGCCGAAGACGACGCTGTGCACGGCTCCCAAGCGCGCGCACGCGAGCATGGCCACGGCCGCCTCGGGGATCATCGGCATGTACAGCAGGACGCGGTCGCCCGGCTCGACGCCGAGGGCCGCGAGGCCGCCCGCGAAGCGCGCCACGTCGTCGAGGAGTTCCGCGTAGGTGAGGTCGCGGCTCGCGCCGCCGACGGTGGACACGTACGAAATCGCCGTCTTCGCGCCGAGGCCCGCGGCGACGTGGCGATCGAGCGCGTTGTGGCAGAGGTTCGACACGCCGTCGGGGAACCAGCGGCCCGTCGGCTTCTCGAGGTCGACGGCCGTCGTCGGTTGCTCGAACCAGTCGAGCTCCTCGACGGCATTTTGCAGCCAGAAGGCCTCGCGCCGGCCGGGCTCCAGCGACGCGCGCTGCCGCTCCGCGTAGGCCGCGCGCGACATGCGAAACGCTGGGCCGGAGAGGCGCCGCGCCGGGCCGCGCATCGCGCGAAACGCTGGGCCGGAGAGGCGCCGCACCGGGCCGCCGATGCGGCGCATCGCTCGGAGGCCTCGCAAAGCCGCGGCCATCGCAAGAGCTCCGCAATCAGAAGCCAACGAGGGCCAATGCCGCAGCCATAAGACCCTCAGAACTTCATCTTAGAGCATTGAAGTGTATATTGAACCTCACGATCGACGGGCTTCCTCATAACCCTCCCTACGGGGCCACTTCAACACATTCCGCCGGGACACCCACTCTACTCTTATCGCGGGAACGTCGCGGCGGCGACGTCGCGGAGCTGGCGCATGTACTGGAGGGGCTTCCGCAGCGCGAACCAGTTCACGAGTCGCCGCGGCGCCGCGCCCCCCGGGTCGATCTCGTGGACGCAGGTGTAGAGGCAGCACCCGTCGCCCGCCGGCTCGACGAGGTGCAGGCCCCGCAGCTCGCCGCGGACCGTGCGCCGCGGCGCGGGCGCGCGCCGGTGCGTCGCCGCCTCGTTCGTGATCAGCTCCGCGTCGCCGACGCGCTCGCGGCGCACGCGGCAGACGAAGTCGCGCGGCCGCAGCGGGAAGACGGGCTTCGTGAGGATGTAGGTGATGCGCTCCCTGCGGCCGTCGCGCCACTCGAGGTCCGCGCCGTCGACGATCGTCGGGTTGAACTTTCGGATGACGTCGTAGTCGCGCGTCGTCAGGATGCTCGCCAGCTGCTGGGCCGTGCAGGGCATGGTCATCGTCGCCTTGACGGCGAAGTTCGCGTGGTCGTCGCAGCCCGTGCGCTTCCAGACCTTGACGCCCTGCTTGTGCAGCACGAACTGCCAACCCCTAGTGCTCTGCAGCTCCTGCAGTGCAGGATTCGGCGCCGCGAGCCAGCGGCCGCGCACCATGCAGAGCTGCAAAAGCGCGAGCAAGACGCGCCGAGCGCAACGAGCGCGTGGCACGATCGTGCAAGCCATCGGTGCTCCGAGGCTTGGGCAAAAGAGCACTCGTCTTGAACTTCAACAAAGCTGGAGCACGGGCCACCGGGATGGCCATGTCTTCGGGGCTGCCGCGGCGACGACGCCTGGGAGCTTCATCGTGCCATTCGGGGCTGCTCCTCCTTATGGCCATAACCTTCATGCCCAATGCGATGGCCGCAACCACGCCCGACGGCCTCTGCGCCGCGCTGCGCGCCGCGGACCTGCTCCGCCCGGGAACGACCATTGACCTCTGCGTCGCCGCCGCGGCCCGCCGACGGCTCGACGAGGAGGCCATGGACGCCGTCGGGAGCCCCCGGGGCCTCCTGGACCTCGCGCTCACGGCGACGTGCATCATCTGCGCGGCGCTCGCCGCGGGCCTCACCATGGGCGTCGTGAGCCTCGACCCCCTGGACCTGCGCGTGAAGATGCGCACGGGTACCAAGAGCGAGCAGGCGTGCGCCGCGCGGCTCTTGCCGCTCGTCGACCGCCGGCCCCACCACCAGGTGCTCGTGACGCTCCTCCTCCTGAACTCCTGCGCCAACGAGGCGCTGCCGCTGTTCTTGGATAAACTCGTCCCGAGCTGGGCGGCCATCGTCATCTCCGTGACCGCCGTGCTCGTCTTCGGCGAGATCGCGCCGTCGGCGCTCTTCACGGGCCCCAACAAGCTCCAGATCGCGGCCGCCTTCGCGCCCCTCGTCCACTGCTTCCTCGTCGTGCTGGCGCCGCTCGCCTACCCCATGGCGCTCGCGCTCGACGCCGCGCTGCACGAGGAGGCCAAGGCGACGTCCCGCGCGGAGGTCCTGGCCCTGGTCGACGTCGAGCGCGAGCTCGCCAACGAGGACGGCCGCGCCGAGCCCTTCACGGAGGACGAGGCGGACCTCGTCAAGGGCGCCATGAGCCTGTCGACGACGTCGGTCCGCGAGGTCATGGTGCCTCTGAAGCGCGTCTACGCCGTCGACGAGAGCGACGCGCTCGACGCGGCGCTCCTGGAGAAGATCGACGACCAGGGCTTCTCGCGGGTGCCCGTCAAGGTCGGCGGCGCCATCCGCTCCTACGTGCTCGTGAAGGACAGGGCAGGAAAAGAGTGTGAAATTCCCAACTTCAAAGGCCCCTATCTCGGCCGTTTTCCACTCGTTTCGGCTGAGTTTTGGACGAGCGATCATTTCTCGGAACGGTCTCGAAGCATGGATGCTTTTTCCGGAACGCGCGCGCGCGGAACACTCATATTGAAGCGACGTTGAATCTCTCTCTTCCTGCCCAGGTGAAGGAGCTCGTGCCCCACGCGCTCCGCGCGGACGCGTCCGCGTCGTTACCCGTCGCGACGCTCCCGACGCACGCGCCCGTCTGGGTGTCGCCGGACCACAGCCTCTTCGATCTGCTGAACCAGTTCCAGACCGGCGCGACGCACATGGGCTTCGTCGCCGAGGACGCCGCGGGCCGGCGGGGCATCCTCGGCATCGTCACGCTCGAGGACATCATCGAGGAGATCCTCACGGAGGAGATCTACGACGAGCACGACCGCGACAAGGCCGAGGACGTCATCGGCCGCTTCGTGCGCCGGGCCTTCCCCAAGGTCTTCGAGAACAAGGTCGCCGCGCCCGCGGAGCAGAGCCTCCTCGACGGGCGCGAGGACAGCGTCGGGTCCTACAAGCGCCGCGGCTTCGGCGAGCGCGCGCGCCGCGGCGAGCCCGGGCCCTACGGGCGGCGGCCCCGCGGCCTCTCCGGGCCGCCGGGGCTCCGGCGCCAGGGCTCGGGCGCGGTCGACCGCCGGCCGCCGCCGGGCCACCACCGGCACCCGCACGCGCGCGTCATGCAACGGCCCCAGCGCGACGCGTCCCTGCGCTCCATCCTCGGCGACGAGCGCGTCTAAACGTTAGTTCTTAGTCGCCCTCGGCGCCGCAGGCGGGCGCGCACGCGAAGGGCGTCGCCGCGGCGAGGACCGGCGTGGCCTTGGCGCTGATGGCGCCGGTCGTCGACGACGCCAGGCGGAGGGGCGCCATGTAGGTGCGCCGCGCGTAGGCCCGCGCGTTGCGGCGCCGGTCGCCCTTTGCCGCCCCGACGTAGCCGACGCCCGCGGCGACGCCCGACAACGGGATCGCGACGGCTTCGGCCGCGACGGCGACGGCGCCCGTCGCGAGGACGGCCGCGGCGCCGGCGACGGCCACGGGCAGCGCCGCGCACGCCGCCGCGGCCGACGGATCGCAGCCGAGGACCGCGTGGCGATCGCTGTAGCGGCCGCCGCAGCGGAGGCACGCGACCGCGGAGCAGGCGACGCACCTGGCCCGGCGCGACGACGCGCCGCGGCCGAAGCGCGAGCCCAGCGGCGCGCAGTAGCCGGCGCACGACGCGTCGGCGCAGGGGATCTCGCCCCGGAGCAGCGACGCGAACGCGTCGTTCCGGGGGACGCTCATCGGCGAGAAGCCGAGCTCGCGGAGCTCGGCGTTGCCCAGGCGGTGGCCGCAGCGGATTGGGCAATAGACGTCTCCGTTCTCGTTCGCCATGAGCGCTCGGAGCGCGTAGTGCTTCATGTAGGGAGCAAGCGTTGCGCAACCGCACGTGCACCGCCAGACGCGCGCGTTCGCGGCGATGGGCTGCAGCGAGAGGGCGCAGACCTCGTCATCGAGCAGCTCCGCGTCGTCGGCGTTCGAGAGCAACGTGTTCATGGCGTCGGGCTGCTGCTTCGGGTTGGCGCATGCCCCGACTCGGCTGCCCGATCGATCGTGATGCGAACATTCTCCATGGAACCATGTGGTTCACCATCGCCTATGGGAAGATTCAGCGTCCACGGCGCCTCGCGGTTAGGGCTGCCCTTACTGGCGGCCGTGCGTCTCGCGCGGCGCCATGCCCGCGCCTCCGGCGGCGCTCGTGCCGCCCCTGGCCGGGGTCGACGGCGGCTTCTTCGGCGCTAGGCCGCCGAGCGACCCGAGCCTCGTGCCGGCCTGCACGCCGCGGCGGCAGCTGAACAAGCTGCTCGCGAATGCCAAGGCCATGGACGCCCAGGCGGGGCGCCAGCTCAAGACGGTGCGCACGGCGCCCCCGCCGGCGCCGGGCAGCGTCGGCGAGCGCGAGCTCGCGCGCTGGGGGAAGAAGATCGACAAACAGTACCTCATCATCACGGCGCACTACGACTTTCGCGACAAGAAGCTGCGCTTCGAGGTCTTCAACACGCGCAAGGAGACGAGCCACTGCCTCGTCTGCCGCCACGCGGACGTGCTCAACCGCGGCGACGCGTCCGTCGTCGAGGTCGCCAAGGCCATCGCGCTCGACCTCGAGTTCGACGGCAGCGGCAAGCTCGTCTTCGGGCCCCACGTGCCCGCGTCCTGGGTCTCCCAGGACTGACCCCGTCCGCCGGTGCGCGTGTGGAACCCGCCCCGGAATTTGCTCCTCGTAATCTCTCGTTTTTTTTGTGTGCATGTTATGGGAAGCGGCGCGCAGGCTCCCCGGCCTCGTCCTCGTCGCCGCCGCCGCCGCGGTCGTCGACGTCGACGACGATGGGCGACATGAACGTGGCCAGCAGCGCGTCGTCGGCGAAGGTGTCCGTCGTCGAGAAGACGAGGACGGCGCTCTTCGCGGCGACGGCCGCGGCGACGGCGCGGATCTCCGCGATCTGCAATTCCGCGTCCTTGATCGAGATCTCCACGCGGCTGCCCACGGAGAAGCGCGGGTCGTCGGGCGTCTTGTCCGCCGTCGCCGCGTCGACGCCCTCGACGACGACGACCTCGTGGCCCGCGGCGAGCTGCGCGGCGACGGCCTCGTAGAGCGATTTGGCGCCGCGGCCCCGGCCGAGGAGCGGCGCCTTGGCCTTGGCCGCGCACGCGGTCAGCACGGCCGCGACGTCGGCCGGCGCGCCGACGACGCGCACGCTGCGCACGAAGGGCTTCACGGCGAGGCGGCAGACGCGGCGGAGCCCGTAGTCCTGCGCCGCCGTCAGCGCCGGCGCGTCGGATTTCGCGGGCTCCTTCGGCGGCGCGGGCGCGGGCAGGCACAGGATGCGCTGGAAGAAGCCCGGCGCTTCCGCGCCCGTCGCGTCCTCCCCTACTGTCGCCTCGAAGCGCGTGCGGAGCGCCCGCTCCCGCGCGAGCTGCTTTCGTAAAGCGGCGACCTCGGCCTCGAGGTCCGCGACGCGCCTCCTGTCGTCGCGGCCCTCGTCGTCGCGCGCGCCCTGCAGCCATCGCTGCCAGCGCGCGCGGCTCCGACGCGTGCTTGCTTCGTTCGTCCTCGAGCTGCTGGGCGTGCTGGCTTTGTTCGTCCGCGAGCTGCTGTTTGAGAGCTTTGGCCTCGGTCTCGGCCTTCTTCGCGAGCTCGCGCGACGCCGCCACCTCGAGTTGGAGGTCGTAGATCGTCGGGCCGTCGTGGTCCAGCTCGTCCTCGTTCATCGCGCGGGGGCTGCGTGCAGCTCACAGCTAGGCAGGGGCTGCCAGCATGCTGCCTCTCATCGGCACGGATTGCGAAGTCGACTGCAGCATCAGTCGTTGATGCAGTTGGTTGACGCTCAATAAAAGCCTGCTCGCGCAATGAGCTTGGCGCCTACTCGTGACTAGCAGCGGCGCATCGCTTCACGCGCCGCGCCGCGCCGCGCATCGCTTCACGCGCGCCGCACCCGCCGCATCGATGAGCTCCTCCGACGAGGACGAGGCCCGGCCGCGGCTCGGCCTCGGCGCGGCGAAGAAGCGCAAGGCCGACGCGTACCTGGGCGTCTTCGGCGACGACGACGACGAGGCGCCGCGCCGCGGCCTCGGCGGCAAGCGGCCGGCCAAGGGCGGCAACGACTCGAAGCCCATGGCCTTCGTGAGCGCCGCCGCGCCCGCGCCGCCGCCGCCGCCGCCGCCGGCGCCGCCGGCCGCGCCGGCGTCGAACGCGGACTTTCGCGCGCAGTTCCTCGCGGAGCCCGCCGCGCCGGCGCCGGCGCCGCCGCGGCCCGCGTTCGGCGGCCGCAAGGCGGCGCAGCCCGAGTGGATGAAGCACACCAAGGGCGTCGGCTTCAAGATGCTCGAGAAGATGGGCTTCACGGGCCGCCTCGGCAAGGAGGAGCAGGGCGTGAGTCGCCACGTGGAAGTCACGAAGCGGCCCGAGGGCATGGGCCTGGGCTTCGCGGCGGCCCGGGGCTTCGTCGAGGAGGCCAAGCTCGGCGCGAACGTGCAGCTCCAGCGCGAGCTCGGCCACGCCGTGCCCGACGCGGCCGAGGAGCTCCTCGCCGAGGAGAAGGCCGACGAGCACCGCGCGAAGCGGCGGCGCCAGTTCCGCGACGCGGCGTCCATGGCGACGGCCGTCGACAAGCTCGACGCCGCCGTCGCGCTCAACCGGTCGAGCGAGGCCGCGCGGCGCGCGGCCGCGCTGACCGCGGCGCAGGACGGCGCCGCGGCCGTGCCGCCCGAGTCGCGTTTGGCCGCGCGGCTCCGCGAGGATCTCGACGCGCGGCTCAACGGCGAGGAGAGCTTCCTGCGCGACGCCGACGGTCGCATCGACGCCGAGCGGGACCGGCGCGCGGGCCTCGACTTCGACGTGTCGACGGCGCGCGACGGCGCCGCGCGGCTGCGGCGGCGCGCGGACCGCCTCGCGGACTTCGACGCCGCGCTCGCGGCCGTCGAGGCCGCGGCGGGGAGCGGCGACGTCGCCGCGTTCAAGGCGGCGCTCGAGCGCGCGCGCGCGCGCTTCCCCGAGGAGTGGGCGCTCTGCGGCGTCGCGGCGGCGACGTACGACGCGGCCGCGCCGCTCGCGAGGGCGGCCTTCGCCGGCTGGCGGCCCCTCGAGGACCCGGGCCGCGCCGCCGAGGTCGTCGCGGCGCTGCGGCCCGAGGCGCTCTTCGACGCCTCCTACGACGTAGACGCGGCGGCGCCCGCGTGGCGGCTGCTGTTGGACCGCGTCGCGGGCGCGGCCGCGCGCGCGGCGCTCCAGCGGTCCTGGGCGCCGGGCGGCGAGCGAGACGGCGCGGCCCTGGCTTTGGTCGGGGCGCTCTTCCCGCGGGGCGGCGGCCGCGACGACGCGTTCGTGTCCGCGGTCTTGGCGCCGCGGCTGTTGAAGTTGCTCGAGGCGGAGATCGCGCGCGCGCGCCGCGGCGGGGCGCCCGCGGGCCGGCCCTGCGCGCCCTGCGTCGCGCCCTGGCTCGCGCACCTCGACGGCGACGACCGGTCCGCGGCGTCGGACGCGGCCGCGCGGCTCCTGCGGCTCGAGATGAGCCGCGCGGCGCGCGACGGCGGAGACGACGCCGCGGACGACGGCTTCGCCGACGACGACGCGCGGGGGCGGGCGGGCCTCCGCGCCGTCGCGCGCGCGGCGGCCAAGTGGAAGCCCCACGTCGACGCGCGCGACTGGGCGAAGATCGCGTCGTCGAACCTCGCGCGCGCGGTGGCTGACGCCGCGCGCGGCGGGTGGGTCGTGGCGCCGCCGGGGCAGATGGAGGCGCAGGACTGGCGGCCCGTCGACGCGCTGCGGGGCCTGGGGGCGTCCCTCGGCGCGCGCGACGGCGACCTGCGGGCCGTCGTGCTCGGGGAGATCGCGCCCCGGTGGGTCTCCGCGCTCCGAAACTACCTCGTCTCGGACGACGCGGCGCCGGACCCGCTGGACGTCGCGGACTTTTACGTCCTCTGGCGGGACCGCTTCCTGGGCAACTCCATCACGCAGCTCGAGGACGACGACGACGCGCCGCCGCCGCCGTCGGAGGGCGCGGCCGCGGCGTGCCGCGAGCTGCTCCGCTGCGGCCTGCAGATGGTCGAGGTGTACCTCGCCGACGCCAAGGCCCTCCGGCGCCTGCCGGCGCCGCCCCTCGCGGCGCCGTCGTCCTTCGAGCGCGTCCAGCTCGCCGCGGCGGCCGCCGCGGCGCCCGCGGCCGCGCCCGCGCCCGCGCCCGCGGCGCCGGGCTGGCGCGCGGCCGTCGACGGCGCGGGCTTCGTCGTCTTCGCGGACGTCGTCGCGCGCTTCGCCGCGGAGCACGACGTCGTCTACCGGCCGAAGGTCGGCCGCTCCCACGACGGCAAGCAGCTCTACGCGTTCGGCAAGGCGACGATGTACATGGACCGCAGCGTCACCTTCGTCAAGAAGCCCGACACGGGCCTCTTCAAGCCCGTGCCCCTCGAGGAGCTCCTCGCGTTGGCGTCCTAAGTTTGACGGCTTAGTTATGCGTGGGTGTGCAGATGCCCGAGGGCCTCGGTCACTTGGCCTCAGGCTAGCCACTACGGACCCCTCAGAGGGAGCTCAGAGCTCGTCCAAGCCGCCGCGCCGGCCGCCGAAGGCGAAGCCTAGGCACGCACCGGCGAAGGCCGCGTAGACGACGAGGATCATGGTCGCCCGCAGCCACCACCAGAGCCGCGCCAGCAGGGGCGCCCGCGGCTCGACAGCGGCGCCCCGCGTTCGGGCCTTAAGAGGGAGCTCTGGCAGAGTCTCAAGAGGGAGCTCTGGCAGAGTCTCTGCGATCACCGGCCAGTGGTCGGACCAGTGCGCAAAGAAATGATGAGACGCTCCTTGGGTTACGCGCCGCTTCAAAACGTCGAGTGCTGCGTCTACCCTGGCAACCTTGCGTTTGAAATCATCAAGAAAGAAGCACGCGTCGAGCATCTTGTGAACGCGACCCTTCGCTCGCGCTCCATCAACAAATGAGGAATCAGAACCGATAGTCTTGATCCAAATGTTATCGTACAGATGCCCACCGCCCTTGACGAGTTCCGCGATATTGGACGACACCGTGCCGCCGCCGCTGTCGACGAGACAACGAAAGCCGCACTCCGATAGCCGCTGCCAGGCACCCTGCGGAGCCGATCCTTCCCTGAGGTCTCCTGGAGGTCCAAGGTTGAAATCACCCACCACCATCACCGCGCCACCTCCGAGAGCTTCAACCTCGGCCGCGACGCACTCGGCGGCGTGCGACAGCAGACGCGCCTCATTGCGCGTTTGATCGAGGCCGCGATTATCCTTCGATTTGAGGTGCGCCGATATTATGCCGAGGTAGCTGCCTGAAGTCAGGTGTTTTAAGATAAGGGCAGCCGGAGGTCTTTCGATCCAGTCCTCCCTAAACCTGTTGTATCTGGCGTCACGCTCCTTCCAATTGAGCCAAAGTTCTCTGTCATTTGAATTATTCTCGATGAACATGCAAGTAACATGATCAGGTTTACCATCGACCCAGGTGGGGTGGGTGCGAACACCAAAAATCACTCCGATGCGCTCAAGTCCATATGCATCATCGTCCCAAATGAAGACGGCAGACTCGCCACCGGTGAGAACTGGCTCGTGGCGGATAGTCCGCCCCAGCTCCCGGCTCTTTTTAGCGATTTCTTCGCCCAGAGCTGTATTGAAGTCATCGTATAACTTGTATTCGGAGTCTCTATTTGTGCCGGGAGCTTCCTGCAGCGCAAGCACGTGTACTTTCTCGCCAGACAGCAGCTCTACGATGTGACCCACCTTGGCGCTCATCTTATCCTTTCTGTGAAATTTGAGGGAGAAGCGTATGTTCCAACACGCCACGACAACGTTTGGTTTCGCGCTCGACGAGTTCACGTCCTTCTTGACAAGAGAGCTCATCGTGCTCCTGGGCGATGCGATCAGGCGGCCGAAGATGAGACGACCGAGCAAGCCGAGCACCGAATGGAGCGCCGCGAAGACGAGGCTGACGACGGCCACGACCGGCGGCGGCACGGGCGCGAGTGATGACGGCGGCTCCGGCGTCCTGCTTGGCGCGGAGCCTCCGGGGATCCTTCTCCTTGTTGGCCGCCGAAGAACTACGTAGCCCGTGGCGCCCGGGACGGCGGCCTGGTTGCCCCGCGGCTGGCTCAGTTGCGTCCAGCCCCAGCCGCCGCGGCCGCTCTGCAGCAAGCAGTGCTTCGCGACTGCAATGTCAAGATTGTTGCACATCGCACAGGAGAAAAGTTCGCGGCATGTCGCGCTGGGTCGGGCTGCCCGAGACCCACTGGGATTGTCGAGCGATGCGGTGGTTCGCCTTCCTGGGCGCCGCCGCGGCGGTCGCCGGGGACGACGTCGCGGGCCTCGTCCAGGTCAAGGTGCGGCGCGCGCCGTCCCCCGCGGCCGCGGCGTCGGCGGCGGCGCGGGCCATGGGCTGCGGCCGGCCAACGCGCGTCTTCCGCCCCGCGGGCATCCACGAGGCGCGGCACGCGGCCTTCGGGCTGGACCGCTGGTTCGAGCTGGACTGCGGCCGGTCCGCCGCCGCAGCGCTGGCGAAAGTGCGCGCGGCGCCCGCGCTCGTCGAGCGCGCTCGAGGCCGCGGCGCCCGTCGTCGCCGTCGCGCCGCGCGGCGGGGACGCCGACGACGTCGACGACGTCGCCGTGGCCGGCGGCTTCGAGCCCGACGACCCGCTCTTCGGCCTGCAGAAGGCCGTGCTCAAGGCCGCGAAGGTGCCCGACGCGTGGGCGCGCTACGGCGGCGGGTCCGACGCCGTCGTCGTCCAGGTCGTCGACAGCGGCGTCGACGCGGCCCACCCGGACCTCGTCGACGCCCTCTGGAAGCACCCCGGCGAGGTCTGCGGCAACGGGGTCGACGACGACGGCAACGGCTACGTCGACGACTGCCGCGGCTATAACCACGCGGACGACTCCGGCGCGGACCTCCTCGGCGCGTCGAACCACGGCACGCATTGCGCGGGCGTCGTCGGCGCGGCGTCGGGCAACGGACTGTCCATCGCCGGCGTCGCCGGCGGCCTCGGGTCGCCGGGCGCGCGGCTCATGACGTCCGTCGTTTTCGGGAAGACGCGGTCGCGGGGCTACCCGGACGCGATCGCCTACGGCGCGGACCACGGCGCCCACGTCTGCTCCCTGTCCTGGACCTTCTCGTCGCCCGACGCCTACAACCAGGCCGTGCTCGACGCCATCGACTACGCGGTCGCCGCGGGCGTGGTCGTGGTGGCGGCCGCGGGCAACGGCGGATCCGGCGCCGCGTGGTACCCGGCGGCCTACGGCCCCGTCGTCGCGGTCACGGCGACGGACCGCGACGGTGACCTGGCGTCCTTTGCGAACCGGGGCGCCTGGGTCGACGTCGCGGCGCCGGGCGAGAGGGTCGTGTCGACGGTGCCGGGCGGCGGCGTGGCGACGATGACGGGCACGTCCATGGCCGCGCCTCTCGTCGCGGGCGTTGTAGCCCTCGCCCTCGCCACGGGGGCGCCGGGCGCCGCCGCCGTCGAGTGCCTGCTGGCGACCGCGAAGGACCTCGGCGCGTCGGGCGCCGGCGCCGGCGCGGTCCACGCGCGCCGCGCCGTGCGGTGCGCGGCGCCGGCGCCGTCCGCGGCGCCGACGGTCGACGTGGAGGTGGTCCACGACGGCGCCTGCGTCGACAGCAGCTCCTGGTTCCGCCGCTCGAAGAAGGGCAAGCTGAAGACGTGCGCCTGGGCCGCGAAGAAGCCGGGCAAGCGGTGCGCCAAGGCCGACGACGCGGACGTCCGCGCGGTCGACGCGTGCCGCGCCGCGTGCGCATCCATCTGGCCCAACACGCTCGCCTGCGAAGACCGGTAATGCGAAGGCCTGGCGCCCGGGGAATCGCTGGCAAGGGGGCTGGAGGCCATGGAAACTTCAATGTTGATGTGCACTTTGCCAGTTCGATCGCGATGGTCCACCTCTCGCGGCTGCAGCAGCGCTGCAATGGCCGCTGCTCAACGCCGCACTAGCGCACGCCGGCCGCGATCCGCGACGTAGCACATCGTCGCACTAGCGCGCGCCGGCCGCGATCCGCGACGTAGCAGGCGCTCGCACGATGGCGGAGCTGTCGCTGGAGCAGACGGCGCTGGCCTCGAGCGTCGGCTCCTTCGCCGCGCGCTGCCTCTGCCACCCGCTGGACACGATCAAGAGCCGGCTGCAGGCCGACGCGCGCTCCGGCTCGCTCGTCGCCTGCGGCGCGCGGACGCTCGCGGAGGAGGGCCCGCGGGGCTTGTACCGGGGCTCGGCGCGGCGGCGTTCGTCGGCACGCCGGCTGGGATGCTCTATTTCACGACCTACGAGGCGTGCAAGCGCGCCGTCGGCGACGCCGGCGCCCTCGGCCACTTCGGCTGCGGCCTCGCCGCCGAGGCCGTCGCCTGCGTCGTCTTCGTTCCAATAGACGTCGTCAAGGAGCGGGTCCAGGTGCACCGGGACCTCGGCGGGTCGGCGCAGGCGCTCCGCGACGCCGTCGCGCGCGGGGGCGTCGGCGCGCTGTACCGCGGCTACGGCGCGACGCTGCTCTCCTTCGGCACGTTCTCGGGCCTGTACTTCGCGCTCTACGAGGAGTGCAAGGCCGCGATCGGCGGCGGCCCGCACCCGCCCTTCCACGCGGCGCTCGGCGCCGCGCTCGGTGCGGGCGGCGCCGCGAGCTTTTTGACGGCGCCCCTGGACCTCGCGAAGCTGCGCATGCAGGTCCACCGCGACGCGGGCGCGGCGCCGCCGTCCTTCGCCGCGGCCTTTGGGGCCGCGTGGCGCGGCGGCGGCCTCCGGGGCCTCTTCCGCGGCGCGGGCGCGCGCGTCGCCTTCTTCGCGCCGTCGACGGCCGTGTCGATGGCCTGCTTCGAGACGGCCAAGGCGCGCTACGGGGTCTCCTAGAGGTGCCAGTGTTACTCCTCCTCGAGGACCTCGTCGTCGGCGTCGGGCAGCGCGGCCATGGCGCTCGCCATGGCGGCGGCGAGCTCGGCGTCGGGCACGGCGGCCACGGCGGCGGCGAGCTCGGCGGCGGGCAGGGTCGCCACGGCGGCGGCGAGGTCGAATGTCCCTCCTCCTAGGTAGGTCGGCTCCGTCGGCGCGTAGGCCGGCCCGTCGTCGTCGCCGTCGTACTCGTAGAGCCCGTCGTCGTCGGAGTCCGGGTCCATAGCGAACGCGAGGTCCGCGTCCGTGCGCTCGAGGACTACCGGCGGCGGCGGGTCGCCGCACCACGTCGCGGTCGCGTAGGACAGGATCCGCCGCCACAGGTCCGCGGGCAGGCGCCGCTCGCTCGCGGCGCGGCCGAGGGCCGCGGCGACGCACCGGAGGCGCGGGCCGAAGAAGCGCGCGGTCCGCGGCGCGAAGAGCACGCGCCGCAGCGCGAAGAGGTGGTTCACGTTCGTCGCCGCGGGGCCCGCGCCGTCGCCGCCGCCGAAGATGACCGCGACGGGCGCGAAGGCCGCGTCGAAGCCGGCGCCCGGCGGCGCCGCGGCCGCGTGGAACGCGACGGGCGGCGGCCGCTCGGGCCCGAAGACGGCGGGGCGGGACCAGACCACGTCGCCGAAGGACCCCGGCCGCGGCAGCTCCATCACGTAGAGCGCGGCGTCGCGCGCGCGCCAGTCGGGCGCCAGCCCGCCGACGAGCGCGCACGTCGCCGCGACGGCGCCCGTCGGCGGCCGGCTCACGACGGTCAGCGAGAAGCACGCGCGCGGCGACGGCCGCGCGCCGACGCAGTCCCGCTTCTCCCACCAGGGCCCCGGGTCGCCCGTCTCCGCGCGCGCCACGTCTAGGGCCCAGGTGTCGTCGAGCATGGTGTCGCCGCCGTCCCAGCCGCCGAAGACGTAGCAGACCTCGCGGCCGCCGCCCTCGACGACGACGGCGCCGTGGCCCGCGCGCCGCGACGGCTGCCGCGTCGTGCCCATGCCGTTGTGGAGAGGGCGCCAGCGGCGCGTGGCCGCGTCGAAGGCCCAGAGGTCCGCCAACGTGCGGTCGCCGCCCCGGTAGCCGCCGAAGCAGATCGCGCCGCGCCGCGTGCGCGAGATCGTCGCGTTCGCCCGCGGCGGCAAAGCGCCGCCACGCGTTTCCGTCCACCGCGCGGCCGCGTCGTCGAAGGCGTGCGTCGCGCCGATGACGGTGTTGTCGGCGCCCATGCCGCCGACGGCGAGCAGCGCGTCGTCGTGTCCCGCGCGGAAGAACGCGTGGTCGTGGCGCGGCGTCGGCGGCGCGAGGTCGGGCCGCGGCGCCCAGTCGCCCGCGGAGCCCTGCGCCGGGTCGCGCGCGAGCCGCAGCGTCAGGGACCACGCGTCGCCGAGCGCCTCGGCGCCCTGGAAGCCGCCGAAGCACAGCAGGTTTTCGCTGTGTCGCTCGTAGCGCGCGAGCGTGTGGGACCGCCGCGCGCCGGGCGAGCCCTCGGGCTGCGCGACGCGCTCCCAGCGGTACATCGCAGCAGTGCTCTCTAAGGAGCCATTGCCACAGATCAGTGCTCATCCATCAACATCGACTTCAACTTAGCCCTCGGCGGGCGGCGGCGGCGGCTCCGCGGCCTTCTTCTTGATGGCGAACTTCTTCTTCGCGGCCCTGGGCTTGGTGACGCCGGCGAGGGCGCGGACGTCGACGAGCGTCGTGACGTCGTCCATGACGAACGCGGTGACGAAGGCGCCGCCGCGCTTGAAGACCATGACGTTGTCCTTCGCGAACTCCGTCTGGTCGATCCAGTGGTCGATGACGTTGATGGCGTAGCGCTCGCCGTGGCCCTTGCGCGACGCCCAGTAGGCGAGCGCGGCCGGCGCGTCCTTGTAGAACCGCCAGTTGTCGCCCGGGTAGCCGTGGTAGACCTCGTTCGACGGCGCGTTGATGTAGACGTAGCCGCCGACCTTGGTCACGCGGGCGATCTCCTTGAACGTGAGCCAGAAGATGGGGTCGTGCTCGAAGCAGGACGTCGACACGACGGCGTCGAAGTGGCCGTCGGCGAACGGCAGCGGCTCGCCCGGCGGCGACACGACGTCGACGGACGGGTCCGCCTCCATGTCGAGGGCGCAGAAGTCGTGGCCGTCGAAGAGCGGGCGCACGCTGCCGTTGACGTTGAGGCCGCCGACGTCTAATATCTTCAGCTTCCTGCCGGGCATCATCTTGTCGAGGAAGAGCTTGAAGGTCTGCGCGTTCGTCATCGCCGAGATGTGCATGGCGGCGGCGGCCGCGGCGCGGACGCGGCGGCGCGGACGCGCGGACGCGTGCCGGAGCGCGCGAGGCAGGCGGCGGACGGCGCCGGCTGCGGCTGCGGCGCGCGCGAGATGGGCAGCGCTAGAGAGCCGCCCCGGCGTGCACCTTGACCTTGTGGGGAGACGTTGCAGACCCATTGCGACGATGATGGGTGCGTCGTAGCTGGGGAGTCCGCGTCATGCTGCGGGGTCTCCACACGGCAGCACGGCTGCTCGTCGCGCGCCCGCGCGTCACGCGCCGCTGCTCGAGCACACTGCCGACGCTCCGCAAATTCCTCTTAGAGGTGCACCCCGACATGCTGCCGGCGTTCCCCGAGGCGAAGCGCGTCAACGGCGTCAACGTCGCGACGCTCCAGGCCTACCTGCGCGAGAGCACCTACGTGGGCTCGGCGAATCTGCTGTTTTACCGCAAGCCCGCGCCGGACGGCACGGAGCTCCGCGAGGCGCGCGTCGTCGTCGGCCGCGGCGTCGCCGTGTGCGTCGACTCCATGGCCGTCGCGCTCGGCGGGAGCGCCGCGCCGCGGCGGCGGCCGCGCCCCGCGCCGCGGCCGCCGCCGCCGCGGCGGGCCGGCGCGGGCGCCGTGCCGTTCCGCGCGCCGCCGGCGCCCGTCGACCGGAACCGGTCGCTCGCGGCCTACGGCACGGCCGCCAAGGCGCCGAGCCTCGCGGCGCTCCGGGAGCGGCGGCGCGCGGCGGCCCACGTCGACGCGCTCGCGCGCCGCGTCGCCGAGCGCACGGGGCTCGCGAGGGTCGACAACCGGTGCAACTGGACCGCGCGGCCCCTCGCGGGCCTGCTGCGGCGGCTCGACGCGGCGGCGGGCGCGCGGCGCCTCGACGGCTTCGACGTCGTCTTCTCGACGACGGAGCCCCGCGAGTGCGTCGACGCGCGCGAGGGGCTCATCGTCGTGTCGCCGTCGCGCGCCGACGCCGCGTGGCGCGAGACGCTCGACCGCGTCACGGGCGCCGTCGTCGCGGCGCGCGCGGCCGCGGCGGCGA
>NW_008705575.1:555663-575820 GCF_000186865.1 Aureococcus anophagefferens
AGCAATTGTTCGCGGCGACGATCGCGTGGATGTCGCCCGTCATGTGGAGATTGAACTCCTCCATGGGGATGACCTGGCTGTAGCCGCCGCCCGCCGCGCCGCCCTTGATGCCGAACGTCGGGCCCTGGCTCGGCTGGCGGATCGTCGTGACGACGCGCTTGCCCAAATTTTTGCCGAGCGCCTGGCAGAGGCCGATCGTCGTCGTCGACTTGCCCTCGCCGAGGGGCGTCGGGTTGATGCCGCAGACGACGACGAGGGACCCCTCGGGCGCGCCCGCGAGGCGCGCCGCGACCCTGCCCGCGTCGACCTTGGCCTTGTGCCGGCCCCAGGGGATGAGCTCGTCGCGCGCGACGCCCGCCGCGGCCGCGACGTACTCGAGGGGCAGGGGCGTGCAGGCCTGGGAGATGGCGATGTCCCGGGGCACGGGCGTGAGGCGCGCCGTGCCCGCCTCGAAGGGCGGCGCGGGGCTCGACGGGCGGCTCGCGCGGAACGCGTCGTCGCGGCTGAGGTCGTTCATCGACGTCACGCGCGCGAGCGCCGCCTCGACGACGGGCCCGCGCGCGAGGGTGCGCTCGGCGAGGCGCAGCGTATTTTGGAGCAGCATGGCGATGGTCATGGGCCCGACGCCGCCGGGCACGGGCGTGATCTTCGAGCAGACCTTTTTGGCCGCTTCGTAGTCGACGTCGCCGACGAGGCGGTAGCCGCGCTTCGCCGTCGCGTCGTCCACCGCATTAATCCCGACGTCAATCACGACGCAGCCGGGCTTGAGCCAGGCGCCCTTGATGAACTCGGGCTTGCCGATGGCCGCGACGACGACGTCCGCGCCGCGGACGACGGCCGCGATGTCGCGCGTGCGCGAGTGGCAGACCGTCACGGTCGCGTCCATCTTCTGCAGGAGCGCCGCCACGGGCATGCCGACGATGTTCGACCGGCCGACGACGACGGCGGCCTTGCCGCGGCACTCGACGCCGGACCGCGTCAGCAGCTCCGCGCACCCCGCGGGCGTGCACGCGACCGCCGACGGATCGTCGCCGCCGCGGAGGCACAGGTTGCCCACGTTCAGCGCCGCGAAGCCATCGGCGTCCTTGTCCACGGAGATGCGCTTCAGCACGGCGGCCTCGTTGACGTGCGACGGCAGCGGCAGCTGCACGAGGATGCCGTGGATCTGCGGGTCCGCGTTCAAACGCATGACGGCCTCGGAGATCTCCTTCTCCGACGCGTCGGCGGGCAGGTTGACGTCGACGCTGTGGAAGCCCACCTCGGCGGCGGCCTTCTTCTTCATGCGCACGTACGTCGCGCTGTCCTTGCGCTCGCCGACCTGGGCAGGACAAGAGTGCGAAATTCCCAACTTCAAAGGCTCCGATCTCGGCCAATTTCCACTCGTTTCGGCTGATTTTTGGACGAGCGATCATCTCTCGGAACGGTCTCGAAGCGTGGATGCTTCTTCTGGAACGCGCGCGCGCGGAACACCCACGTTGAAGCGACGTTGAATCACTCTTGTCCTGCCCTGTCGCCCACGAGCACGACGGCGAGGCCCGGCCGCGCGCCGCCGCGCGCCGCGGCCATGGCGTCGACGCTCGCCTTGATCTCTCCGCGGATCTGCGCGGCGATGGCCTTGCCGTCGATGACCTCGGCGTCCGTGGTCGTCGTGGTAGAGCTCGCGGCGGCGGCGGTGCGAGGCGACGCGGCGGCGGCGGCGGCGGTGGGCTTGTCGGCCTGGAGGTAGGTCGCCAGGGCGTAGGCCGCGGCGGCGCCGGCGACGGCGCCGACGACGACGTCCTTGTTGCCCATGCTATTCCGGATTTTTGGTGTGCACGCGCCCGGCGATGGTCAAAAGGTGCTCAGAGTGTCGACGGAGCGTGTCTCGCGTCGACGTAGGCTTTTAGCGTCGGATATTGACCTCAGCATGCACTCAATTAGTTTCTCATCTCCCGGCTTCCTTGCGCTTGTCTGGGCAGCCCCGTGCTGGGAATGGCAGCGGTGACAAACTACTAGAAGTTTCGCTCTCCCCGCCTTCCCTTGCGCTTTGTCTGGGCAGCCCCGTGCCACCATGGCCGCGGTGACCTGCGCCGACGGCGGGTCGCGCGAGTCGCCGGCCGTGGAGATGAAGGAGCCGGAGTCGGTGCGCAAGAAGACGAAGCACGACCCGGGGAAACGCATGTCGGACCTTAATTACCTGGACGACACCGACACGAAGCCCAGCAAGAAGGCGGAGGCCTTCCCGGCGAACACCTGGGTCTTCAACCCCAACGCGAACTGGAGGGTTTATTGGGACATGACGATCCTCATCTTCGTCGTCTACGTGCTCTTCGTCGCGCCCTTCGAACTCGCGTTCGTCTCGGGCGACCTCAGCTACCAGCAGCGGACGTCCACCATCTTCTCGAAGAAGCAGCGGAAGAACCTGGGGCTAGGTCGAGTTCGAGACGAACTCCATCATCACGAACTTCGCGCAGTCCTTGGAGTCGGGCATGTTCATGGCGCGCGACACGATCGTCCAGGGCAACCGGTCCCTCAACGACACGCTCTTTCTGGTCGAGAAGGGCACGGTCATGCAGTTCGGGCGCCACAACCCCCTCGTGCCCTTCTCCATCAGCAAGGTCACGGAGGACGGCTTCTTGGGCGACGACATCGCGTCGCTCGTCGCGGGCCACACGCCGCAGCCGCGCTGGTACACCGCGCGGTGCGTGACGATCTGCTTCATCCACACGCTCAACTCGAAGCAGTTGATTTCGATCTGCAACGAGCCCGGTTTGGAGATCTTCCGCAAGTACATCACGCGCTACGGCGTCTGGACGCACCTCAAGTACGAGTTCATCAAGGCCTACAAGAGCGGGCGGCTCCACGGCGAGATCTTGGACGCGTGGCGCAGCGGGGCCCCGCGGCGCAAGCTCGCGTCGCGGCGCCACGGCTACGAGACCCAGTTCGACGACCTCGAGGGCGCGACGCCCGCGCTCGCGGCGCTCAACGAGAAACTGGACCTCATGGAGCAGCGCAATTCCGCGCTGAGCCGCCAGAACCAGCGGCTCCTCGACGCGCTCTCGGGCGTCGTCGGCCATCTGCCGGACGCGCGGGACCTCGCCGCGGCCGCCGTCGCCCGCGTCCCCGGCGCCGCCGCCGTCGCGGGCGCCGTCCCCAACGCGCCGGAATCGCCGCTCATGTCGTCGTTCACGCTCGACGACTTCATCGAGCCGATCGCGTCACACCATGCGCAAAGTCCTCGTCCAGCTCGACTACTACCTCGGCGGCCAGTTCGCGGGCCTGACGAGCGGCCTCGCGCGCGGGGCCTTCGCCGCGCGGGGCCTCGATGTGCGCGTCGCGCCGCCGTGCGCGCCCGGCGGCGAGGGCGACGCCGTGCTCGCGCGCCAGCGCGCGGACCCGTCGTCCGTCGTCGTCGGCGTCTGCGAGCAGAACTCGCTCGCGGCGGCGGCGCCCGTCAAGGCCTTTGGGGCCATGTTCGACCGGTCGCCGCTCGCCGTCGTCGCCAAGCGCGGCGCGGCGCTCCGCAAGGTCGCGGTGCACGCCGACTCCGCGGAGCTCGTCGCCGAGGCCCTCGGCGTCGACGTCGTCGTCGTCGAGCGCGCCGACGAGGCGCACCGCGCGGCGCTCCTCGCCGGCGGCGCCGTCGACGGCGTCCAGTGCTACCACACGACGGAACCGCTCGCGTTCTTCGCGCCCGGCGGCGGCCTCGATGCTCGCGAGCACGAGGTCAAGTCGATCTGCGCGACGGCGCCCGGGTCGCTCGGCGCGCTGGACCTGGGCTACTCGCAGGCCCTCTTCGCGGACGCGGACGCGCCGCAAGCCACGCTCGACGCCTTCCTCGCGGCGCTAATGGAGGGCTGGGCGATCGCGGCCGAGGACCCGATCCTCGCCGGCGAGGTCCTCGCGGCGCACGAGGCCGCCGACGACGCCGCGCTCTTCGGCGGCGCCGGCCGCGACGCGCTCTTCCACGGCGCCGTGGCCGCGCGCTGCGCGCCCGCGGCGCTGCGCATGGCCGCCGCCGGCGGCCGCGTCGACGGGAACCGCTGGCGCCGCGTCGACGACGCGCTCGCGGCGGCGATCGGCAAGGCGCCCGTCGCAACGGGGGGCGCGCCGCTGCCCGCCGTCGCCGCGCCGGCCCTGGGCCACGTCGTCGCGCGCGGCGCGCGGGCCGACGCGCGGCTCCGCGCGCGCGGCGTCCTTGAAGCCACGGGCCGCAGGCCCAAAGTCGCGCTCGTCCGCGCGGGCGACCCCGAGGGCGCCCAGGGCGGCGCCGGCCGCGCGGCGGCCATCGCGACCAACGCGGCGACGGGCGCCGTCGAGTCCTGGTTCGACAAGGCGCGGCTCCTCGAGGCCGACGGCGTCGCCGTGGCCGTCGCCGCGCTCCCGGCCGGAGCGACGGCCGCGGCCGTCGCGGCGGCCGCGCGCGCGGCCGACGCGGACCCGGACGTCGACGCCGTGCTCGTCGAGCGGCCGCTCCGCGAGACCCTGGCTTTCGACCTCGCCAAGGACGTCGACGCGAACGACGACCCCGTGATGGTCGAGGCGATCCTCCGGACGCTCGGCGTCGCCGAGGCCGTGCGGACGACGAGCCGCGCCGACGCGGCGTACCTCGACCGCGGCGGCGCGGACCTCGCCTTCGACTTTGGCGGCGCGGCCGCCGTCGTGCTCGGCCGGTCGCCGCACCTGGGGGCGCCGCTCGCCAAGGCGCTCGCCGGCCGCGACGCGACGGTGACGCTCTGCCACGCGGCCACGCCCGACGGCGTGCGCGAGAAGGCGCTCGAGGAGGCGGACTTCGTCTTCGCCGCCGCGGGGCGGCCCGGACTCGTCGGCGCGGGCGACGTCAAGCGCGGCGCCGCGGTCGTCAACGTCGGGACGACCTACGACGCGTCGGCGAAGACGCTCGCGCCCGACGTCGACGACGCCGTCGCCGACGACGCGGCCTACGTGCTGACGACGAACGCCCACGGCTGCGGGCCGGCCTGCGTCGCGACGCTCGTGCGCCGCGTCGTCGAGCGCGCCGAGGACCGCGCGCTGGCCGCGGGGGAGGCCCCGGCGACCTGGCGCCGCGCGGGCGACGCGCTCCGCCGCGACGTCGTCGTCCGCGACTTCGCCGCGGCCGCGGTGCTCGTGGAGAAGATCGCGGCGACCTGCGACGCCCTCGACCACCACCCGACGGTGGCGATCAACGGCGCGCGCGTCTGCCACGACGTCGCAGGGTGCGGCGTCGCCGTCGAGTTCACGACCTTCGCCGCGGGCGGCACGCTCACGGGAAAAGATTCCGAGGCCGCCCGCGCCGTCGAGCCCCTCCTCGCCGCCGCGGAGTGAGAAGAAGACCGCCGCCCCAAGAAGCTGCCCGGCCGCCCCAAGAGGCCGCGCGAGGATCCCCGCGACTAGCCCCCTACTGAAAGCTTATCTCGATGTCGAGGCCCGTGCCCTCGGCGTCGCCCTTGGCCTTCTTCGCCCTGGGCCGGCCCGCGTCGCGGCCGGCCGGCTTCCGCTTCCGCGGCTCCTCGGGCGGGACGTCCTCCGCGGCGGCGTCCGCGCAGAGGGACCGGTGGAGCTCGAGGGTCGCCCAGGCGTCGGCGGCGGCGTAGCGCGCCTGCGCGTGCGAGAGCCAGGCCAGGCTCCCGTGGTCCGGCGCGCGCTTGACGTAACGGAACGACTTTTGTAATTCTTTGTGCTTCGCGAACGGCGCGCCGCGGCAGACCTCGCCCGCCACCGTCGCGAGGCCCTTTTGCAAACCGGACTTCTCGCCGCCGGCGTCGCGCGCCGCCGCCAGGGCCTGGACGTCGACGCCGCGGACCACGGGGCCGAGGCGCTCGCGGCGCGGCGGCCCGTAGAACAATTTCGCGATGGACGCGTCGCCGAGGAGCCGCGCGAGGTCCGGCTCGAGGCCGTCGTCGCCGGGCCCGCAGAGGAGCACCGTCGCGCTCGAGTCGGCGCAGAGCTGCACGAGCAGGGGCGGCGACGCGTGCGTGCCCTCGGCGTCGACGGCGACGACTTTCGGCTTCGACGCCCAGAACGCGGCCCAGGTCTCCGCCGTCGCGCGCGCTGGCGCATGGCCCGCGGCCTCCATGGCGTCCTCGAGGAAGACCTCGGCGCCGTCGGCCTCGTCGTCGTCGCTGTCGTTGAGGACCGTGCCGTCCTCGGCGACGAACTCGATCTTCGTGTCCGGGTCCGAGGCCGCGAGGTCGAAGAGCCGCGCGGCGGCGGCGACGGCGCCCTTGCGGTCCTTCGACGCGGCCTCGGCGTTCTTGATGAGGTGGTTCGCGGCCTGGGCGGCGCTCCGGAGCTTCTTGCGCGCGGGCGACGGCGGCTGGTGGGGCCGCGGCGGCGACGTCTGTGGCGCGGTGCGGGCGCCGGCGCGCGCGGAGGTCAGCGGCTGGTCGATGCGCGACGTCGCGAGGGGTTTGTCGACGTCGGCGGTGTCCGTTGATGGCTCGTTGGTGGCCTCCTTCGGTGTGTTTTTCGAGCGCACCATCGTGCTTTGCCGAGGCAACGACGGCAACATCGGCAACGTTGAAGCAGAACTCGCACTCAGCAAGTCACGATGTTCGCGCCTGGAACCATGCTCGGCCGCGCCCGTAAATTCTTCTTCGGTCCGTCGGCAGCCCCGGAGGCGCCGCCCGAGGCGCCGCCCGAGGGGAAGAAGCGGCGCGGCGACACAGCCCCATTGGCCCTCCTGCGCCTGCCCGACGACGCGCTCGTCTCTTCGTGCGCGTACCTGGGCCTCGTCGACGGCGCGCGCGCGGCGGTGACCTGCCGGCGCCTCGCCGCCACCGGCCGCAACGTCCATCCGCGCGTGCTCATCATGCACAGACCTTTACTTTGGTGGGGTCGCCCGGCCTTGACGCTGATCCTCGACTCACACCCGGGCGTGCTCCAGCGCGACACGACCGACGATTTACGGTTAGCGCTGACGACGGAGCAGCGCGCGCTGGAGCAGCGGATCCGCGACCTCGAGCGCAAGCTCAGCTGCAGCTGGCGGTTCTGTGCGAATTGCCCGGGAGACGACTTAGATGTGACCTACGTCGGGCCCGTCGTCATCGGAGGACAGCTCTGCTCCGTGACGTTCCCGCACCGCTCGGAGCGAGGCGGGGAGCTGCAACTGCCGCCCATGCACGTATATTCGCTCAAGAAGAATGCCTGGCGGACGATCGACCACTTCGCGCACCTCGGCGCGCTGACAAGCTTCGCCTGTTGTGCGCTCGGCTCGGAATTGTGCTTCGTCGGCGGCACGCCGCTGGACACTGATGATCCCTCTGCGATTTCCGCTGCGCGCGTGAGTGTGCGCACCCTGAATTTGCAATCGGGTGCGTGGACGCAGCTCGCGGACATGCCCATCGGCGTCGAATCTGAGTTGTTGAGCTGCGCGTGCTGTGGCAAGCTCTACGTTCTCGGCAACCGCGTTGGAGAGTGGGGAGCACCAGTGTTGCAGATCTACGACCCGACACGACGCGCCTGGACCCGCGGGCCGGATTGTCATGCAGAGGGGTGGTGCCTCGATATGCGCTCGGCGGGGAGCCATATCTTTTGTATGTGGAGCCCTGTGCAAGTGGAATTCGAACCCGAGCTTGATCTCGTGACCGCTGTTTTCGACACGGAGACTTGCACGTGGTCCGAATGCGTGGGCTCCACGCATGCTAGCCATCCTGGACCCGAAAGCTGCTTCACCATTCACCAGGAAGCGCTCATCAACATCGTGATGTGGGCCGATGGGACCTTCAAATTCTTCGAGCTCGAACGCGTCGGACCTTCGACCTGGGCCTGGCGCGAGGTCAGCCCACCCTTCCCTGTCGAAGGTCGCCTCGCTGAGTACTGGCTCAACCCCAGCGAGGCTCCGTTCATGGGCTTCGCCCACCTCCGCGCCTAAATTAAACAGCCCAACTCTTAGCCTCCCTCGTTCCCCCGTCGCTTCGCCGCGCGGAGCGGCGCGGAGAAGGGCGTCTCGGGGACGTGGGCCGTGCAGCTCCCGAAGGGCACGGTCCAGACCTCCCAGCCGAGGACCTTCTGGCGCGTCGTCGCGTAGCTCGGGTTCGTGAGCGCGTCGTCGTCGACGAGGCCGTGGACCGACGTCTCGGCCGCGTGGAGGTGCGCGGCGGCCGCCGCGCATTCGACGTCCAGGACGCCGGCCAAGCCCCGGGCCGCCGCGAGGGCCTCGGCGCGGGGCACGCGCTCGAGGTAGGCGCAGAGGAACGCGAGCGCCGTCGCGTGGGCCTCGTTGGCGAGGACCGCGAAGCGGCTCGAGAAGGGCGCGGCGTCCCGCGCGCCGTCCGGCGACGCGGACGCGACCGGCGGCGCCGAGTTGACCTGGACGATGACGACGGCGTCGGGGTCGACGCGCGCCAACGCCGCCGCGCGGCCGGCGAGGAAGGCGACATCGCCCGCGACCGTGTCGTCGTCCGCGACCGCGGACGACGTCCGCAGGTGCCCTTCCAACAACTCGCACCGCCGCGGGCCCAACTTGAGCGCGTCGCAGCTCGCCTGGATGGGCGCGTGGATGTCCAGGGAGACGTTCACGTCGGCGCCGTCGGCGTTGACCAGCAGGTGGCAGCAGGGGAAGCGCGCCGCGCACGCGGACACGTGCGCGGTCTTGAGGACGTTCGCCGTCCGTTTGTCCGCGCGCGCGCCCGCGACGAGCTCCTCGAAGGCCGCGTCGAGCACCGTGCTCAGCAGCACGTGGGGCATGAGCTCGAGGCAGCGGCTCGTGCCGTCGAGGCGCGTGATCGCCGCGGGGAACGTGTGGCGCGACGCGCGCGCGCCCTTTCTCTTGAGGTGCGTCCAGAGCATGGTCTCCGGCTGCCAGACCGCGGGCTCGTGGCGCGACACGTTGACGCCGCACTGCCCCGACGCGTCGCAGCCCGTGACCATGTCGCGGCCGACGAGCGCGTGCCACGCCGGGTAGCCCGTTCCTTCGTCGCACGCGTCGAGCGCGTCCGCGGCGCCGAAATAAACGTCCGCGAGGTCCCGCGGCGCCAGCGCGAACTGGTCGTTGACGCCGTTCCAGGTCTGCGTCGGCACGTAGAGCCGGTCCCGCGGCCAGGCGTCGAGCGGCGGCAGCGTCCCGAACCACCCCCAGTCGAAGCGGCACCGCGCGACCCAGTCGTAGCGCCGGCCGAGCGCCGCCTCGCGCGCCGCGACGAGCGCCAGCGCGCCCCGGAGTTTCGCGAACATGGCGCGCGCGATGGCCGCGGCCCTCGGCGGGTCGCCGTAGAACTTGAACGTCGGCGGCACACCCAGACCCTCGACGTCGGGCAGCGGCGGAGCCGCGCAGGCGCCGTGCCAGGCGCCGGCGGGCTCCTCCTCCGCGTGCACCGCCGTCGCCACGGGTGCGAAAAGTCGCACGAGCGTGGTCCGCGTCGCGTCGCTCCAGCCCGGGTCCTCGGCGAAGTACCAGAAGACGTCGCCGCTGCCCAAGCCGTCGACGAGCCGGCGCTTGATGGACTCGTGCACCGCCGGCCGGTGGAAGCTCCGCGCGTGGCCGACGAAGACGAGCGCGACGGAGGACGGTGCTGCTACGGGGAGGAGCAGCGCTGCGACCAAGCATCGCAGCACCGCGGCGCGCATCGTCGCGGCGCCGGGCAGCCGTCGATGATGCAGCCATGATGTCGACATCGCCAGCCGCCGCTGTGGCAGCGGCTCAACAGCTTCGAGCGCGTCGCGAGGCGGTCGTGTCCCAGCCTCGCGGTGCGCGGCGCCGCCCTCGACGATGGTGCTCGTCGACGGCAGCAAGTGCGAGCTGAAGAAGCCGAGCGAGTGCGGCATCGAGAACATGGAGGCCGGCGAGCTCGAGGCGGCCATGGAGGCGGCCATGAAGCGCAGCGGCAGCGACCTCGAGATCACGGCCGAGGAGCAGGACAAGTTCAAGAAGGCCTTCGGGGACCCCGAGTTCCGCAAGATGATGGCCGAGTACGTCGACGAGATCAGCGACCCCAAGTACCGCGAGGAGCAGAACCAGTACATCCGCGAGATGGAGGCCAAGGGCGAGACGCCCAAGGGCAAGGCGCTGATCCACCCCAAGGCGGGCTTCGTCGTCAAGACGCGCAAGATGGGCAAGGCCGACCACACGGGCGCCAAGGTCTTCATCAACATCGTGTCCTCCGAGAAGCTCCAGGAGCCCGAGGCGACGCCGTGCGACGGCGGGTCGCGCTGGGCGCTGCCGCACCTCCTGGGCCCGCCGCGCATGGAGCGCGACAAGAAGGACGCGACGGTGTCGACTTTCGACTGCTGCTTCCACCCGGCGGCCGTCCAGCGCGCGAACGCGTCGAAGCCCTTCCGGGACCTCCTCGCGCAGACGGCCATCGAATCCGTCGAGGGGTCCTACGAGCGCAACAGCAAGGGCGAGAAGCTCGAGCGCACCTACCACGTGCTGCTGGGCGTCATGTACAAGACGGGCCACCCCCAGCCTTTGATGGTGCCCGACGACCACTCGACGACGCAGGCCAAGGACGTGGCGAGCGTGTTGAACAAGCCCGCGCCGAAGGAAGATAAGGAGAACGGGGCCGCCAACAAGACCAACAAGAAGAAGAAGCGCAACCGCAAGAAGAAGAAGGGCGGCGCCAAGGACGAGGAGGACGAGCTCGACGACGACATCGACACGGAGACGCCACCGCCGCCGAAGGAGTTCTCGCTCAAAGGGAAGCTCGCGGCGAAGATGGACGCGGCGTCGGCGAAGAAGCAGGGCGCGAAGGAGGCCGCGGCGACGGCGGCCCGGGAGAAGGCCGCGGCCATGGACCCGAAGGAGCTCGCGCGCGCGCGGCGCATCCTCGAGGCCAAGGGCATCGCGCCCGCGTCGCCGCCGCCGCCGCCGGAGCCCAAGCCGGAGGGCCCGCCCTACGAGCCCGTCGTCCGGATCAAGGAGCGCGGCTACTTCGACATGGGCAACCACATGAGCGGCGGCTCGACGGTCCAGCGGCGGCCCAAGGAGCTCGTCGTGTCCGTCGAGCTCCCCTTGCTGCCCAACGCCAAAAGCGTCGACCTGGAGGTCGACGCGCGCGACTTCTCCTTGACCGCGAGCCTCGACGGCGCATCACCCGTCTACAGGCTCAAGAGGCGCCTGCCCTACGACGTCGACGGCGCCAAGGGCGCGGCCAAGTTCGACCGCAAGCAGAAGGTCCTGAACGTGACCATCCCCGTGCTCCCGGGGAAGGTCGACCCGCCGCCGGACGAGAGCGCCTTCCCGGGCGTCCTCGACGTGTCGCCGGCGCCGGCCGAGGACCCCGTGGAGGTTCTTGAGGCGTTCGAGGAGCCGCCGAGAAAGCCGAAGAAGGCGCCGCTCCCGGCGCGGCCGGCGAAGGCGACGGACCACAACCGCTGGCTCGCGCCCAAGGAGTCGGAGCGCATGGCCTTCGCCGCGGACGCCATCAAGGCGAGCGAAACCGCGGCCGACGACGACGACGACGACGACGACGGCGCGCCGGCCATCGACGCGGTCCTCAAGGACGACAATCTGCAAGCCGCGCGGTCCGCGGCGGCGGGTTTCAAAGCGGCGCCCGACGCGCCCGACGACCCGAGCTTCGTCGCCGCGGCGTGCTACGCGGGCCCCAAGCCCGGCTACTACTTCGCCATGAAGCACCGGCGCCTCGGCTACCACCGGGACGACGCGCAACTGCCGCCGCGGGAGCCCGCCGCGGCCGCGCCGCCGCCGGACGACGCGCTCCCCGCGCCGGCCTTCGAGGCGCGGCAGCAGAAGGCGACGGCCACGGTCATCGTCGAGGCCGCCGGCGTCACGGACGTGGTCACGCGCTTCGAGGGGCGCGTCTGCCACGTGCGCCTCGTGTCGCCCGCGGGCGTCCGCGAGTTCGGGCTCGCGCTCGGCGGCTTCGTCGTCCCGGACCGGTGCCGCCACGACGCCGCGGACGACAACGTCGTCTTCGTCTTCGCCAAGGCGTCGCCGGCCTTCTGGGACGCGCCCGTCGCCGAGCTCGCGGCCTTCGCCCCGGCCGCCGCGGCCGCGCCCGCGGCCGCGCCGAAGAAGAAGGCCGCGGCGAAAAAAACCAAGAAGGCGGCGGCGCCGCCGAAGGAGGCGGCGGCCGCCGCGGCGGACCCGGAGGAGGACCCGGAGGAGGCGCCGCCGCCGACGCTCTCCCGCGCGACGGAGCTCGACACCAAGGCGCCCGCCGCGGCGGCGCCGGCGGCGACGTTCAACGCGCCCGAGTTCCAGAACACGCTCCTCTTCGACATCGACTAGGGGTCTATCCGGAACCGGCGCTCTAAGTACAGCAATTTTATCTAGCACAGTGCCCTTGGTGGCGTGGCGGTGATTCTTCGAATTTGTGGACGGGCGGGCGGGCGACGCGGCGTGGACGTGGCGCCGCGGGAGCGCGGGGCGGGCTCAGTCGTTCTTGTCACCGGAGCAAGGATAGGTCAACGTGAAATAGACGCCGGCCAAGATGTTCGAGGTGAGCCAGTAGATCCGGACGGGGATGCAACACGACACGTCCCACGCGCTCCAGCCGCAGATGCAGCCGCCGTCGTCGTCGGCCATGGCCTGCGGGGTGCGCGCCGAATAGTGTGCCTTCGCGAGTACGGGGGCGTAAATCGGACGGTATAGCGACATCGGCGTCCGCCATTTTGGACGGACTCGTACTCTCGCTTCCCGGGAACGGGCCAAGGCGCGTGGTCAGGCGCGCGGCGACCAACTAGAGGGTAGCTTTCCGCTCTCTCACGATGTGCGGACGCGGGCTAGCACCTCTCGGGAGATGGAGCGGCGCACAGCGACGGCAAGCGGCTTGGCCAGTCGATGGCGTCGCCGCAAAGTGAAACACACACAGGGTGCACTGAACGCCCACGATGTTGAGGTCGGGGCAGCGTGCAAATGGCAAGAGCTCCCTGCGGGATATGAGTCTCGCGCGGCGCGCGCTGCCGGCGCATGGGCTGCTGGATCTTCGGCGAGGCACACGGCGGCCCCTGTGCGGCGGCAACGACGGCGGGTGGATCTTCGGCCACTTGCTCGACGGCGCCGGCGGGTCGCGGCCGCTCGCGCCCTGGGACGACGGCGCCGTGCGCCGCGCGCGCGAGGGCGACGGCAGCTGGGTCCACCTCGACCTGCGCGCGCCGAAGGCCCAGGACTTCATCGCGAGCTGCGCGCGAGCCAAGGGCCGCGACGACGAGATCTGCCGCCGGACGCACGTGTCGTCCCCATGGTCGCGGATCCGCGGAAGACGCAGCCGCGGTGCGAGGTGTCGTCGGCCTGCGCGGGCATGATGCTGACGCTGCGGGCGAACTTCGGGAAGCGCTTCGAGGCCCACGCGGTGGAGTCGAAGAACGTCGTGCCCTTCCGCATGTGGCTCGGGCGCGGCATCATCGTCACCGCGCGGGGCGCCGCGCCCGACGAGGGCAGCCTGCGCATGCCCGCGCTGAGCCGGCGGCTCGACGCGGGCGCGGGGCCCCGGTCCTGCGGCGCGCTCGCGTCCGCGGCGGCGTCCCGCGGCCGCGACGAATTTCGAGAGATGCGGGGTGGGAACACGACGAGCGATCGTCGCCGTCGCGCTCGGTAGGTCCGCGGTCATCTCGGAGATCACGTCGATCACGGCCGACTCCGTCGAGGCGCTCGAGGACGAGATCTTCGAGCTCAAGGCGCGGCTCCAGCACGAGGCGCTCCTCGCGGGCGCGCACCGGCCCGTGGGGCCCGACGCGCTGCAGGCGATCCGCCGCGAGCTCATGCCGCTGCGCTACGCGGCGATCACGATGCGGCGCCACGAGGTGCCCGAGCTCGCGGCGCTCCAGACCGTCGTGCGCCTGAGCGGCCGGCCCCAGCAGCGGCTCTTCGCCGACGCGGACAGCTACGAGCTCCGCGAGGCCGAGGCGCGGCAGGAGGCGCTCGTCGAGAGCCTGCACGCGACGATCGCGGCGGGCGAGGCGCTCCAGAACGAGGTCGGGGCCCACGCGGCCTGGCAGCAGTCCACCTACTCGGCGCAGCTGACGACGCTGGGCTGCGTCCTGAGCGTTTTAGGCCTCTGCTCCGTGTCCTTCGACGCGCTCGCCTTCGTCCAGGGCCTCCAGGGCGACGGCGGCGCGATCGCCGCCGCGGTCCGGTCCTTCTTCTCCTAGTACGCATGCCCCGGGCGCCCGCGCCGCCAGGCTCCGATCCCCCCGCGACGACCTCGGGTCGACGGCGTTACCGCGCGTCAGTCCCCGAAGATCTGCATGGCGTTGGCCATGCTGCGCGAGTTGGACTCGTGGCGCGCCTGGATCTGGTTCGACGTGCGCCGGCGGTTCATGCGGTTGTGCTCGTTGCGGATGATCTCCTCGCGGAGCTCGTTGAAGCGCCGCGTCGTCTCGGCCTCGTCGGCCTCGTTCGCGACCATGAGGTCCTCGACGGACGACGCGGGCGCCCGCAGGGGCTTGCGCGGCGGCTTGCCCGCGCCCGGCACGGCGTGGCCGTAGGCCGACGACGACAGCGCCGACGACGACACGTTGAAGTCGAAGCGCGGGAAGATCTCCGCGCAGCCTACGCCCGGGCCGACGCCGAAGGAGCCCGCGGCGAGGCTCGGCGGCTTCGGGCCCCGGCCCGGCCGGAAGGGCATGGGCGTCGGCCGCGCCTCCTCCGTGAGCACCTTGGGCGCGCCGCGCGTGTCCCGGAAGACGAACGCGGGGCTCGGCTTCACCGTGAACGTGTTCACCGGCGGCGGCTCGCGGCGCGCGACGCGGCCCTCCTTGCCGTGGACCTGGCTCATGAACTTGGACTTGCGCGTGTCCGTGAAGCGCCGGTCGCCGGACGTGTCCGGCATGCTGCTGAAGAAGGGCAGCTCGATGAGGCTGTGGCTGCTCATGGCGCTGATCATGCGCTGGTCCATCTCCGTGGGCGCCAGCGGCGCCATCGTGAGGTCCTCCACGTTCGCCGAGTCCGCCATGGTGGCGTTTGATGCGAGCGCGAGCGCGCGCCGCGGCGGCGCGCGGCCGGCGGCCGGTCGCGTGTGGCGCGGCGCGACGGCGGCCCGGTGGCGCTGCTGCGATAACGCAGGCCGAGGGAGTGCCAACCCGACGCCAAAGATGAGACAAAGCATTGAAGTGCGCCCGCGGCGTTGGCGTTGAACAAAGTCGTGAATGTTCATTGAACAGGACGTTAAGGCTTGCGGGCAGCCCGAGCAAAAAAGGCGTCGGTGCGTCGGCGTGCTGTTACGGCCGCGTCGACGTCGTTCGGTCGGCGGGGCGGCGCTCGCGGGTGCCGTCGACGCCTCGCCGACACACGCCGGCGACGGGCGCCCGCCGCAACCCGGCGGCCATTCGACCCGAGCCGGCGCCCCGCTCCGCCGGCGCGACGTGCGCCCCCGGCGCCATGGACGTCCTCGTGAGCCCGGCGACGCTCGTCGTGCGGAGCGTGGACCAGGGCGCGGCGGCCCTCGAGTCGCTCGCCGCCCGGGGCGAGGCCCTCGACGCCAAGGCCCTGCGCAAGACCGCGAACCGCCTCGAGGCGCTCTGCGCCAAGGCCGAGGCCGAGTCCCGCGGCGGCGGCTCCTTCGCGGCCCTCGGGAAGAGCAGCGAGAACGAGCCCAGCGAGGACTCGGCGGCGGACAAGCGGAGCCTCCTGAGCCGGGGCAACTCGCATCAGTCCATGGGGAGCACGGGCAGCCGCGACAGCGCGGGCAAGAGCGGCGACCCGCAGGCGGCCGAGGCCGTGCAGCGCGCCCTCAGCGGCCTCGCGCCCCTGCCCGGGGACAAGGTCCAGGAGGCCGCGTCCGGCGAGGCGCTCAACGGCGACGCCCAGCTCCTCGCGCCGGGCGCGACGGAGTCGCGCGGCCGCCGCGACACGACGGAGTCCGTCCGGTTCTCCCTCGAGTCCAAGCTCTGCCTCTTCAACACGGAGCTCGCGACGCACGCGCGGCGCATGTCCGCCGCCATCCCCGTCGTCGCCCCGACGTCGAGCTTCTGGATGATCAACCCCCAGGGCGCCTTCCGCATCATCTGGGACATCATCACGGCGCTCTTTCTCGTCTACGTCGCGTTCTGGGAGCCCTACCGGCTCGGCTACGTGCCGGCGAACGCGAAGCTGCCGGAGTCGCACCGCGTCTGGGAGGCGCTCCTCGATGGCTTCTTCGTGCTGGACCTCGCGGTGAACCTGAAGACGGGCTTCGTGACGTCCGACGGCGAGGTCGTCATGGGCGCGAAGCGGGCCGCGACGCACTACCTCTGCTCCTGGTTCCCCATCGACTTCGTGTCGTCCATGCCGCCGGTGCTCGAGTACTGTTTGGGCTGGGCCGCGCGGCCGGGGCTCATGCTGACGCCGTGGGTGAACCCGGGCGGCGGCGGCGGCGGCGGCGGCGCGAGCTCGCTGCGGGCGGCGAAGCTCCTCAAGATCGGCCGCGTCTTCAAGATCTTTAAAGTGTTCCGCATCGCCAAGATCCTCAAGATCTCGAGCGACTCGCAGATCGGCGAGCTCATCGACGACTTTTTGATGTCGTCCGCGTCGAAGACGGCGATGAAGCTCATCAACATCGTCGGCTTCACGGCCATCTTCGCCCACTTCCTCTCCTGCTTCTTCGCCGCCTGCGGCGGCATGACCATGGCCAAGTACCACCCCATCGAGGGCCACCCGGCGGCCAAGGACTGGGCGACGATCCGGAAATACCTCTTGGGCCTCTACTGGGCCATCACGACGATCTCGACCGTGGGCTACGGCGACGTCATCCCCAAGTCCGACAGTGAGCGCGCCTACACGATCCTGGCCATGGTCGTCGGCAGCGGGTTCTACGGCTACGTCGTCGCGCAGGCCGCGAGTATCATCTCGTGCGCGGACGCGGACTCGGCCAAGTACTACGAGAAGATGGACTCGGTCGCCGTCTGGATGAAGCACCACCGCTTCCCGAGCCGCATCCGCCGCGAGGTGCGGCGCTACTACCGCGCGTACTACAGTCAACGGCTCGCGATCGACGAGGAGGCCATCTTCGAGGACCTGTCGACGGACCTCCAGCAGAACATCGCCGAGTTCCTGCTCCACGAGGTCGTCATCGGCCACAGCCTCTTCGCGTCCCTGCCCGAGGGCCTCGTGTCCAAGTTCGTGACGCTCGTGCGGCTCACGCGCGCCGTCGACGGCGACCGCATCATCGTCCAGGGCGAGGAGTCGCACTCCATGTTCATCATCCTTTCAGGCGAGGCGACGGTGATCATCGACGACGACGAGGCGATGACGCGCTGCATGGCGCCGTTGGTCGAGGGCGACTCCTTCGGGGAGCTCGCGGCGCTCGGCATCGACGTCGTCTCCGACTGCACGGTGAGCGCCGTCGGCGACGTCGAGCTCTACGTGCTCAACTACGCGGACATGCTCGCGGCCTTTGGGGGCTGCGGCGTCGACATCCTCGAGGACGTCAAGGAGAACGTCGTCGCCATCCACCGGCGGCAGATCGCCGCGTGGTCGACGGCGCCGGAGCCCAAGGCGCCCGAGCCGGAGAAGGCCGCCAAGGCCCTCGAGCCCGAGCCGGCGTCCGCCGCATCGGAGCCCGCGGCCGGCGACGGGTCGCCGCCGTCGCCGAAGAAGCGGTCGTCGTTCCTCGCGGCCGCGTCGGCCGTCCGGGCCATGGGCAAGCTCGAGGCGACGCGGCGCCTGTCGAACCCGCCGCTCGCGACGATCCCCTCGACGCCGACGAGCTCGTCGCCCGTGGCGCGCCCCTTCTCCTCGGGCGAGACGCCGCTCCTCGCCGACGCCGACGGCGTCGAGCTCGCGCCGCTCGACGGGAGCGAGGTCAAGGACAGCGGGCTCTCGCCGCTCAGCGACGTGACCAGCAGCCCGTGAGGGCTCCCAATTCTCTCGCACCCCTGTTCGTCCGTCGTCGTCCTCCATAAGGATCCACCCCGCACCCGTTAGGCCCGCGGCCGCGGCGCGGGCCGCGGCGGGTCCCAGAACACGTCCCAGTCGTCCTTGAAGTGGCGCAGGCCGGCCTCGTTGGCCTGCTTCCGGTCCGTGACGCCCTTGCCCAGGTTGCCGTCGAGCGTGACGACGTTCTCGAAGTGGGGCGTCCGCGTGAACTGGTCGCCGTCCGACGGCACGACGAAGCGCGGCACGCCGCGCCGCGCGAGGTGGCCCGAGATCCAGACGTCGTCCATGATCGTCGCGCCCGGCGGCGCGGCGTCCATGGTGCGCCATAAAGCGTCGTCGAAGAACTTGGCCTTGACCGCGAAGCCGCAGTTGCCCCGGATGATGGACACCGCGTGCGGCGCGTACAACTCGTTGCCGTAGACCAAATAGTTCTCCGTCCAGTGCGGGTAGGTGCCGGACCGCGTCACGGGCCAGCCCGTCGACGACAGCGTCGCGTCCGGGAACCGCGCGGACCAGCTCGCCAAAGTCTCCAAGAGCCGCGGCGGGTAGAGCGTGTCGTCGTCGACGACGACGTAGAGCGTGCCGTCGAGCTCGAGCGTCGCGTTGCCCTCGGCCGCGCGCGCCTGGGCGTTCATGATCGCGGGGATGACCTTCGTCGCCGGGCCGTAGTCCCGCGCGGACCGCACGAGGCGCACCGTCGCCATGCGCCTGAGCCAGTCCGGCGACGCGTATTCCCGCTTCTCCCGCGTCGACGCGAGGGGCGCGTGGACCTGGATCTCGAACGCGGGCGCCGTCTGGTCCAGCAGGCTCTCGAGCACGGGCCGGATCTGCTCGATGCGGCCCGGCAGCGTCGTCAGCGACACGATCACCCGGGGCGCGGCGCCCGCGCGCGCGCGCGCGGCGTAGGGCGCGAGCGCGCCGGCGACGCCGGACGCGTCGCGCGCGCCCGCGTCGTCGTGGAGGCGCGGCGCGGCGACGCCGTCCGCGGAGACGCAGACGTCGACGCGCGTCCGGCCGCTCCGCTCGGCCTTGCGGTAGAGCCGGAGCGCGGGCTCGACCTTGCGCGCGCGCTTCCGCAGGCGCTGCTCGACGGCGGGCGCGCCGGCCTTGCCCGTCTTCAGCGGGCCGCCGTAGAGCACGGCCGCGCCGTCGCGGACGCGGTAGATGAACCCGCCGCAGTCCTTGCGGTTCGCGCACCTGGTCTTGCCCTCGCAGAGGCCCTCGTCGACCGTCGCGAGCTTCTTGTTCGCGTCGGCCCAGAGCTCGGCGTGCAGGGGCGACACGTCGTAGGCCACGGGCAGCGCGCCGTCGCGCGAGTAGTGGGGCACCGTCGCGTTCCGCGAAAAGAACGGCGCGCCGCCGCGGTCGCCCCAGCCCGCCCGCGCGGCCTCGAGGGCGTTCGACGACAGGGTCTGGAGCGCGGGGCGGGCGTCCCAGGCCGCGAGGGCGGACCGCAGCGCGTCGCCGCGCGCGCCGTAGAGCGCGACGGATAACGTCGCGGAGCCCTCGGGCGCGGCGGCCGCGGCCGCGAGCTCGGACGCCGTGAGGAAGCGCGTGAGGCCCGACGCGTCGCGCGCGAAGCCCGCGCAGTCCCTCGACCGGCGGCACCGGCTCTTGGCCTCGCAGGGGGTCGCGGCGACGCCGTCCTCGCCGACGACGGACGCGCCGACGGGGACGCGCCCGAAGCCGTCGTCGACGTCGACGGTGAGGCACGTCCGCGTCGCGGGCTTCGCTTCGGGTTTCGGCGCAGCGGGCGGCTCGTCGCGGTCGTGGAGCAGCGCGTAGAGCGACGAGGCCAGCCCCGGCTTCGGCTCCGGCGCGGCCTCGGGCTCCGGCGCGGTCTCGGGCTCCGCCGCGGGCGCCTCGTGGCCGTCGTGGAGCAGCGCGTAGAGCGACGAGAGGCCGGTCACGTGCGCCGGCGGTGCGGCGGGCGGAGGCTCGGGTAGCTCGCGCTCCGCGGCGGCGGCCGCCGCCGGCCGCGGCGGCGGCGGCGCGGGCTCGGCGCCGTGGCCGTCGTGGAGCAGCGCGTAGAGCGACGACAGCGCGCCGGCGCGCGGCGCCGCCGTCGGCGCCGGCGTCGCGGCGGACCAGGCCGGCTCGTACCACTGCGGCGCCGCCGGCCGCTGCAGCGACTGCCAATGGTTTTTCACCTCGTCGACGTGCCGCTGCGGGTGCGTGTAGAGAAACGCCGCGACGCACCAGACGACGATGGCCAACAGGCCGCGCCACTGCTGGGGCGGCCGCGGGCCGGCCATGTTCGAATCGCTTTACGGCCAGGGCGGCAGCCCGCCCATGCTTTTGCAATTGCTTACCGAACGGTAGGAGGGGAATAGCAACCACTGCGGCGGCGATCCGTTGAGCTTTGGTTTACTCTCGGCTCGCTGTATGTGTTTGGTTCCGCTCATCGGCTCGCTCTATGTATT
>NW_008705575.1:575870-600576 GCF_000186865.1 Aureococcus anophagefferens
GGGCTGCCATCCGCGAAGGAGCGGCAGCGTTTGGATTGCGACTCGCTGAGAACACAAGCGGCTTCGGGCGACCGATTTGACGGACGCGACGCCCCTCCCCCGGCCCGTGAGCGGCCCGGGCAGCCCCGCGCAGCAGCAGGGATCGTCCGCTGTCGACCCGAGAGCGCCCTGCCACAAGGGTTGGCCCCGCGGACCCGAGGAAGTCGATCTGACGTGTTCGCGCTGAAACCGCGTCGCGCGCGCCCGCACGCCCGCGCGCGCGGTGTCGCACGTCGTTCGAGCCAAGTCAGCAACTGAGCAGTCCGAGGGTATCAGACATGTACCCCGAGCCTCCGATCCAGCCAGCACGCTGCCCAGAGCCCAAAATGGGCTGCTTTTCGGCTCGCAGAGCATGCCGAAATGCTCGAACTTCGCGCAGCGATTCCGGATGACGGTCAGGGTGTCCATGGTCACGGAGCACAGTTCCGAGCACACCAGAGGCACGTCTGCCGCGATCCGCAGCCCATGACCATGGACAGCCGGCCGCGCGCGCGCCGGCAAATGCCAAAGAGAGGCTCTCCCTGCTTCTCCCCTCATCCGAACGGTGCACCATGGTTGAAGGTCTCATTTACCTCTGCCACGGTGATGGCCGGAGCTCTTTGTTGAGCTCTCCACAGCCAGAGCGACTCTTCACGGCAGGCCTGATGCCGCGAGCAGCACTTCTGTTCGTGCTCGGGTCGCTGACTGCCGCGTTGCAGCCATTGGCGCCGCACCGCGGCAGCTCGCCGCACCGCAGCTCTCACCCCACCTCGCCGCACCGCAGCTCCCCGCATCACGGCTGCTCGCCGCGCCGCCCTACCCAGCGCTTCGCCCAGCCGACGGACGACGACGACGCGCCGGCGCTGCCGTCGGCGGGATCCATCGCGCTCTTCGGCGTCGTGCCGGCGCTGTCGGCCGCGTTCCCCGTGCTCCTGTCGCAGAAGCTGCTGCTGCCGCTGCTGCTCTACAAGCGGCTCTACATCTACGGCGCCGCGGCCGTCGTCGTCGCCGTCGGCGGCGCGCGCGGCGCCGGGGACCCGGCGGGCCTCGGCACGCGCGTCGAGGCGCTCACGGCGGCGCTGCTGCCCGCGCCGCCCGCCGAGGCGGAGCGGCAGAGGGACACGCTCCGCGAGCTGCGGAAGCTCGACGACGTCGACGAGAACGCGCAGGCCGTCGCCCTGCCCGTCGTCGTCGCGTCGTCGCTCGTCTTCTCGCTCGCGCTGCTCCGCTTCGCGGGCGGCGCCGCGGACGCCGGCGACGCCGCGGCGGTGGACGCCGCGGGCGCCGTACAGTCGTTCATGGCGCTCTCGAACGCCCTCGCCCTCGCCGCCTTCGCGCGACTGGAGGCCGCGACGGCCTGCGCGTTCCTCGGCGGCGGCGCCGCGGACGCCGCGGGCGCCGCCGTCGCGGTCGGCCTCGTCGCCGCGGCCTACGGCCTCCCCTCGGCGGAGAGCTGGCCCGCGCAGAACTGCCTCTGCATGTGCCTCGCGGTGGGCGTCGCGCGCGCGCTCCACGTGCCGCGGCTCGGCCCGCTCCTCCTCGCGGCCGCGGGCCTCGCGGCCTACGACGCGCTCGCGGTCTTTCCCAGTTTGGCGAACGCGGCGCCCGTCGACGCGTCGCCGATGGGCGCCGTCGCCGCGTCCAAGGTCTTCGGCGACGCCTTCGTGCCGGGGGCGCTGACCGTGCGCATCGGCGGCCGCGTGTCGGACGTGCTGGGGCTCGGCGACTGCGTCTTCCCGGCGCTCGTCGCGGGCTTCGCGAAGCGCTACGACGCCGCGGGCGGCGCCGCGGCCTACTTCCCGGCGGCCCTCGCGGGCTTCGGGGTCGGCTGCGTCGCCTGCGAGTTCGCGCCGGGCATCAACGCGGGCGGCGTGCCCGCGCTCGTCGTGCTGCTGCCGGCGATGATCGCGGCCGTGCTCGCAACGGGCGCCGCGCGCGGCGAGCTCCCCGACCTCTTCGCCTTCGCGCCGGAGGATGGGGCTTAACTTAGCTTAGTGCGCCTAGCTCTCTTCGTGCGGCGAGTAGTTCGCACTCCGCCTTGTCAAGCTTGGCTCTCCGGCGCTCTACATTGCTTTCCCACAACTCGACTTTTTGCTGGGCGTCCATGCGGGCCTTCCACTTCTCGCGGGCAGTCTCATGGCGCACGGCAAAGTCAACAAGGTTGCTGGCCCTGTCTCGCGCGTAGTCGCATGCGAACGTGTACTCGAAACTTTCTCCTGTTTTGACTGTACAGGCGGTTCTCATCGCGAGCGAGTTGTGATGGGCGATCAGCCCATTCATGCCACCATGCAGCTGCAAGTCCCCTACATGTGGCTCAAAAGTCTCGTCTTCCAGTTGCCATTTGAGCTCAATCAGAGTTAGGCGTGTGGGAATCGCCGACTCGTCTTCGTTCTGATATTGCAATTTCAGTTCCGTGCTGAGTTGCAGATCTGTGTCACGAAAATCGGACGCTTGGTATCGCAACTGTCGTCCTCCCCCCAGAGGGTCCCCTTCCATGCAGCATGAGTCCAAGACAGGCAGCAAAGTTCCTTCGAGCTGCATGAAAATTCTGGCTTCCACATAGATCGGACTTGTCGCGTTTCCAAAGTCAATATCGAGAGGGACGGTCAATTGGATGGCGTCCGTCAGATTTCCAAAGAGGCAATTTTCAAGGCTGACGAATTTCCACGCGATGCATTTCTTGATGCCAGAAATGAACCAATCGCCGCTACTGGCTTCGTGAGTTTCAGCGGTTGGAAGAGACACGCGCACGAGCTCCGACGGTTCAAAGTTCGTATCCTTCGACATGCCATCTCTCGTTTCGTAAACCTCTAGAAAAATAAAGTTTCGAGCAGCGCTTGGTTGGCGAAGGCTAGCTGGCACGGCGAACGGGCGCCAGCTATACGCGGATTGAATCCTTAAAGTCCTGCCTTCCGGGTCCGCGCCGCACCTCGGACGCCACGGCAGCGTCTGCAGGCAGAGCCGCCGCGGGCAAGCGCTAAAGCGCGCGAGCTCCGTCAGCGCGTTCGCGTCGAGCGCGGAGCGCCCCAGCCCGGCTGTTGCGAGGCGCGGCGTCCACACGCGGTCTAGCAAGGTCGCTTTGCGCAGAGAAGGACATGTGCCGCCGACTTGGAGGACCGACTCGACGTCGAGGAAAGCGAGAACTTCGACGAGCACGTCGTTGTGGAGGCGATCGAAGGTGGACATGACGCACGGAGGGTGCAAGGCGCCCACATGAGGAGCGCCGCGCGCGTCCATTGCGTGCTTTGAAATCTCTTGTGGCAGAAATGATAGAAATCAACAAAATCGCATTGCATGGCACGATGGGCCGTCCATTTGCTCTTCTGCTGGCCGTAACGCTGCACGTCCGTGCTTTTAGTCCCATGAACACGCCCAGACCCATGGCTACTGCAGCGCAGCGAGTGCGCACCGACCAAGGCGTCGCAGCCGCCAAAAACGGCGACGACAGCGCCGCAGCGGCTGCCAGCCCCACCACAGACGCCGCGGCCGCCAACGATGACGAACACGCATTACCCACCCAGCGCAGCACCGCGCGCGTGGCCGCCGTGTCCGCGCTCGCGGCGGCCATCATCGCCGCGCCCGCGCTCGCGCTGCGGCCCGCGCTCGCGGTGCCGGCCAAAAGCCTCGCGCTCGAGGACCTCGCGGTGCCCGCGGCGGCGGCCCGCGTGCAGGCCGCGTCGACCGTCGTCACGGCGTTCCGCTTCAAGAAGGACCCGACAAAAGGCGACAACGCCCAGTTCGCGGAGACGTACCCGAAGGCCATCGCGCTCGAGTCGCTCCTCGCGCTCGCGATCTTCGGCCTCACGAAGGTCTTCGGCGGCGGGGACGACGGCGGCGCGGAGTAAGAAGGAGACGAGTCAACTACTCACCCAGGGGAGCTAGACAGGTACCTAGAACGGAACGCCCCAAGTCACAAAACACAAAATTTACGGCGCCTTCACCGCCACACAATGCCCCTTGTGCTCGGCCCAGACGGCGGCGAGGCACTTGCGGTCGTTGTTGCAGAAGAAGACGACCTTGCACCGCGCGCACCGCGCCGTCGTCTCCGCGCCGCACGCGAGGCACCGGCGGTCGTGCGGCGGCTCCTCGCCTTCCGCGAAGAGCTCGAGGAGCCGGACGCAGGTCGCCTTGAGCGCGCGCCTCGCGGCGTCGTCGGCGTCGGGCGCGCCCGCGGCCGCCGCGAGCGCGGCGGAGGCGCCGACGTCGCCGCGGATCGCCGCGCGGACCGCCGGCGCGGCCGGCGGGTGCAGCCGCGCGAGCTTGGCGAGCGTCGACGCCGCGAGGGACGCGAGGAGCGCGGGCAGCTTCTCCGGCGCCCCGGCGTCGGCGACGAAGCGCGCGAAGACGGCCGCGGCGCGCGGCCACCAGGGGCTCTCGGCGACCACCCCCAGCAGCGGCGAGTTCGCGTGCGCGAGCAGCTCGTGGAGCAGGCCCACGGGCCCCTTGACCATGGCGACGCGGTAGGCCCCGCCGGCCTGCGCCGGCGACGGCGCGCACGTCGCCGCGGCCTCCGCGCTCTCCTTGGCCGAGTCGAAGTAGTCCAGGCCGCCCTCGCAATCCTCGCCGGCCCAGGGCGCGGGTCCCGCGCCGACGTAGGGGCAGCACACGAGGAAGCAGAGCAGCTGGTCCACGGCGAGGGGGTGCTCGAGGAGCGCGTTGGCCACGCCGACGACGTGCTTCCGCGGGCCCTTGCTCGGATCCTGGTGGCAGAGCGCGAGCAGGCCCTTCGCCGCGTAGAGAATCTCCATCTGGAGCTTGCTGCAGGCGTCGGCGTCGGCGGCGGCCAGCGGCGCGCGGTCCTCGGGCACGTAGGGCGCGCGCGCGTCCTCGCGGAGCATGCAGACGAGCGCGCGCGCGCGGTCGACGATCGGCTTCGACGCGGTCGTAACCCCCGTCTTGTTCCCCGCGTAGGTGAGCGGGTCGAAGGTCATGGCCTGCGGGAGGGCGGTGAGATGGGAAGCAGGGTTCTATTCTGCGCCTTTGGGGGAGGGGGAAGGTGCTCTCGTCAGCCAAATGCCTCGTACTTAAATCGACACGTATATGGATTGGGTTAATTATGCCCAGGATTCTGATCGTCATCTAATTTTTTTGTTTGATCATCAACCGAGAGCGAAGTCGTGAATGTGTGTGGACGCGGGGTGGCGCGCGAAGCGTGTGGGAGCGGCGGCGCTGGCCGGCGAGCGTCGCGCGCGGCGCCGCCGCGCGCGAATAAGCACAACCCAATGTCAAAGTTGCCCTGCAACGCGGTTCAATTTCTAGCATTCTATTGCGCAAGGGGCGCCGCGCGTGCACGCACAAGCCGAGCTAGGCGCAGGTTACGCCAGCGGCGTCGTCATTCCTGCAGATCTGCAGCCCTGCACGGCCCTCTATTTGCAGCTATCAGTCTTGTGCAAGGGGCTGCCGCCGCCATGGCGGAGGACCTGACGAAGCCGCTGCTGGGCACGAAGAAGAAGGCCTGGCTCGCGGCGCGCTTCGCCGTCCTGAGCCTCGCCGGTCTCCTCATTTCCATCTTCTTCCTCGTGCATCCCGGCGGCGGCGCCGTCGACGCGCCGGAGGCCCTGGACGAGTCGCCGGCGGTGCGCGTGCGGCGCGTCGAGGCGCTGCTCGCGACGCCGCTGTCCGAGGCCGCGGCGGGCGACCTGCGGACGACGCTGCCCGGCGCGCCGGCGGGCGACGAGACCGTGCAGTTCTCGGGCTACGTGCGAATCTCCGAGACGAAGCACATGTTCTACCTCTTGGTCCTGGCGGCGGAGGACCCGGCGTCCAAGCCCCTGGCCTGGTGGTCCAACGGCGGGCCGGGCTGCTCGGGTTTGCTCGGGTACGCCACGGAGCACGGCCCGTACCGGCCCATGCGCGACTCGACGCTCTCGGCGTTCCCCTACAGCTGGAACAACGCGGCGAACATGTTGTACGTCGAGTCGCCCGTGGGCGTAGGGTACTCCTACACGACGGACGAGACGGGCGAGGACCTCAAGTCCGGGGACCAGAGCGTCGCCAAGGACAACTACGACGTGCTCGTCGGTTTTTTCCAGAGGCACCCGCACTTCGCGACGTCGGACTTGTACCTGACGTCGGAGTCCTACGGCGGCCACTACGTGCCCACGCTGGCGCAGTACATCGTGGACCACGACACGACGGGCATGAACCTCGTGGGCCTGGCCGTCGGGAATCCGTACACGGATCCGCTCGAGAACATGCGCGGCATGGTCGGCGCCTACTGGGGGCGGTCCATGATCCCCTTCCCCCTGTACCACGCCTGGGACGACGAGTGCACGGGCTCGACCATCGACGCGGCCAAGTGCGAGACCATGGGTCTGGCCATGTTCGAGTACGTCGGCGGCGACGCGTGGATCGACTACTACGGCCTCGACTACGGCTACTGCAGCGACCACGTGGCGCCCGCGGGCGGCTTCGAGCTCCGGGGCGAGGCGGCGCAGCTCCTGAAGCACGTGCGGCCCACGCTCTACGACGCGCTGCGGGCCAAGGCGGCGGACGCGGCGGACGCGGGCGGCCGGCGGCTGTCGAGCGGGCGGCGCGCGCTCTACGACACGGCCGCGGACGGGCTCTACGGCTACGACGCGTGCACGGGCGACTACACGGACCACTACTTCAACCGCGCCGACGTCAAGGCCGCGCTGGGCGTGCCCGAGTCCATCGAGTGGCAGACGTGCTCCGGGTCCGTCAAGTACGCGACGGAGGACGACTTCATGGAGGAGGTCTGGAACTCGCTCCTCGACGCGGGGCTGCGCATGATGATCTTCTCCGGCGACGACGACTCCGTCTGTGGGCCCATCGGCACCCAGTCCTGGCTCTACAAGCTCCTGAACGTGTCCGCGGACAACGACTGGCGCGGCTGGACCTACGACGACCCGCGCGTGGGCGACGACCAGCTCGGCGGCTACCGCGTCATCTTCGGCCACGGCACGCGCAAGATCACGTTCGTCACGGCGCACCACGCCGGCCACATGGTCCCGGCCTACCAGCCCTCGAAGGGGTACGAGGTCTTCTCGCGCTTCATCGCCGACGAGTGGGGGTAAAGATTCTTGTGTGGATCTTCGTCGAGGCCAGAGGGGCGATTCTGGACGTCTTTGAACTTGCTTGAGGGCAAAAAAAGCAAAAAAAACGAGCAACACTCGGGATTCCAACGTGGTCACCCACCGTAGTACTAACCAAGCTCGATCCGGCTTAACTTCGCTGAGCTGACGGGAAGCGGTGCTCTCCGAATGATATGGTCGCTCGTATGATTGACACAAACCAAACTGTCTATAAACAGGTAATCTTATCAGATACGGGTTCGATTTGGGGCAGCCTCGAGAGGCTGCCCCGAGCTCGATGGAGGCGTCGACGAGGCTGCGATGACACGCCGCGAGCGAGCATGAGGCAATGCTGATGTGAGTGCGCCGCTGGACACCGATGCTGCGCTGGGCGCTCGCCGCCGCCCTCGCGCTCGCGGCGCCGCCGCACCTCCTCGAAGGCGACGCGCTGCCTCCGGAGGTCTGCGCGCGCATCATCGACGCCGCGGAGCGCCAGGGCTTCAGCTACGCGCCGGACACCATCGACCGCGACGATTCGCTCCGGCCGCCGAGCGTCCAGCTCGAGGTCTTCGAGCAGGACGAGGTCCGCGCGCCGGAGGTCATGGCGCTCGTCGCGCCTTACCTGCCGCGGCTGCGGGGGCTCGTCGACCGCGCGAAGCGCGCCAAGGGCGTCGACACGCCGACGCGCTTCGACTGGATCTTCCTGCGCAAGTACGCCGCGGGCCGCGCGCGCGACCGACTGCGCGCGCACAAGGACGGCAACCTCCACTCGCTGAACGTCTTCCTCAACGGCCGCGCGGAGGACGGTGGGAGCGGCGGCGCCCAGTTCGCCGGCGGCGGCCTCTTCCTCGCCGACGGGCCGGAGGTCGACGGCGTCGAGGTCTGGACGGACGAGTTCCTGGACGCCGCCGCCGGCGTCCTCGTCGTCCCCCAGCGGACGGGCGCGGCCGTCGTCCACGACAACACGGTCTGGCACGGCATCGCGCCGCTGGCGAGCGGCTCCAAGTACTCGCTGCTGCTCTTCGCCGACATGACCGACGAGCAGATCGACGGCGACCGCGCGACGACGGCGGCGTTCGCGAACGACGGCGCGGCGCCGCTCGCGCTGTCCTGGTGCGGCACCGCGGCGGAGGAAGGCGACTGCGTCGCGGTCGCGACGGTCGCGCCGGGCGCGACGGAGTTCCAGGAGACGTACGCGGACCACGTCTTCGTCGCGACGGACGCCGCGGGGCGCGCCGTCGCGCGCTGGGTCGTCGACGGGGGCGACTTCCGGGAGCGCTTCGTCTACGGCGAGTTATGACACGTGCGTGCGCACGGCGTCGTAGAGGACGCGCCGGTCGACGGCCGCCGGGTTCGTGCCCACTAAGACGAGGTTCGAGAAGCAGGTGAAGAAGAGCGTGATCGCGAAGTGGACGACCGTCGGGTGCCACCAGCTCATGCCCGCGGCCCCGCAGAAGTTCGGCTCCACGGCGAGGCCCGCCACGGCCAGCGCGACCGCGCAGGCCCAGAGCTTCTTCAGCAGGTAGAGCTCCTCGGCGCGCCGCGGCGACTCGCGGCGCGCGACGATCCACGAGATGACGAGCGGGAAGAGCCCCGTGAGCGCGTTGTTCACCGCGAGCTGGTACGCGCCGACCTCCGCGCCCGCGCGGCAGTCCGCCGCCGCCGACGCCGCGACGGCCGCGGCGACGCCGGGGCCGAGGAACGGCGCCGGCGCGAACATGTGCACGCTGTTCGCGAGGAGCAGCGACGCGAAGCCCTCGATGTCGACGCACGGCGGGCCCATGGCGTGGTGGTAGAGGTTGTGCAGGAACAAAAGCCAGAGCGGCGCGCAGAACGCCAGGGCCGCGCGGCGCTCCGCGTGCGACACCCACGCGGCCGTCGCCGCCGCGGGGCAGAGCAGGATGACGACGCTGCTGACGGTGGCGAGCGGGTTGCGCAGTGTGTGCGCTCCCGCGGCCCAGCTGTGGTCCTCGCAGCTCAGGAAGCGCGAGTAGCCCAGCGTGGGGTCGCTGCCGTCGTGGAAGGCCATCGTTCGCGATCGTTGGCTGACCGACTGCAAGGACCTTGTCCGCTGACTTGCTGCGACGATTGCTGGCGCGCGACGCGACGAATTGCTCTGCTGACCGACTGCTAGCTCTTCGACGCCTCTTCGACGCCGATTGCAGGCTGAATTGGCCTCGTTTCTCGAGCGTTTGCCGACGCCGACGGACGATTGATGGTGCCACGACGGCGGCGCCTTGTGGCAAGAGGTTCAAGAAAACACGCCTCTTCTTCAACTACAATCAGGCGAAGGCCGATGGCCGCGCCAACGCGGTGTTTTTGGCTGGTTCTCGTCGCCATGCGGTCGTCATCGGCGCTCCGTCGTTCATGCGTGACGATGGCGTCGCGGACGGAGCGCCCGACGTTCAAGCGGGGCCGCGCCAAGGCGGTGTACGACGGGATCGGGCTCGCCGCGCCGTCGATCAGCGGCGCGTCGGCGGCGTCGGGCCTGCCGAACCTGGAGCGCCCCTACTGCGTGCTGGGCATCGAGACGTCCTGCGACGACACGGCAGCGGCCGTCGTGCGGAGCGACGGGGCCATCCTCGGGGAGGCGGTCGTGTCGCAGCACGAGATCCACGCGCAGTTCGGAGGCATCGTGCCCGGGCTCGCGCGCGACGCCCACGCCGAGGCCATCGACGAGGTCGTGGCCCTCGCCGTGGAGCGCGCGGGCTTGGACGGCGTCGGCGCCGTCGACGCGGTCGCGGCGACGGTGGGCCCCGGCCTCGAGATCTGCCTGCGGGTCGGCGCGCGCAAGGCGGTGGACGTGGCGGACGCGCACGCCAAGCCCTTCGTCGCCATGCACCACCTCGAGGCCCACTGCTTGATCTCGCGGCTGCCGGACCCGGCGTCGGCGCGGCCCGAGTTCCCGTTCCTGGCCCTCTTGGTGTCCGGCGGGCACTGCCAGCTCCTGTGGATCCGGGGCGTCGGCGACATCGCCGTGCTCGGCGGGACGCTGGACGACGCGCTGGGCGAGGCCTACGACAAGGCCGCGCGCATGCTCGGCCTCGCGGCGCCGACGGGCGGCGGCCCCGCGGTCGAGCGCGTCGCGCGGGCGGGCGACGCGGCGTCGATCGCCCTGCCCGTCCCCATGCGCCAGCGCAAGGACTGCGACTTCTCCTACGCGGGGCTCAAGAACGCGCTCCGCGTGCAGATCAACGAGCGGCGCGAGGCCCTCGGCTTGGGCGAGGGCGCGCGGCTCCCGGACGGCGACGCCGCGGACTTCGCCGCGTCGTTCCAACGCGTGGCCATCGCCCACGTCGAGGACCGGCTGAAGACGGCCTTCAAGGCCGTCGCCGGCGACCTGCCGGACGGCGGCGCGCCGACGCTCGCGCTCGTCGGCGGCGTCGCGGCGAACGCGGAGCTCCGGAGCCGCGTGGGCGCACTCTGCGAGGCCCGCGGCTGGGCCCTCGCGGTGCCCGCGCCGCGGCTCTGCACGGACAACGGCGCCATGGTCGCCTGGGCCGCGATCGAGAAGCTGAACCTCGGCGTCTCCGACGCCCTCGACGACGAGGTCCTCGCGCGCTGGCCCTTCCGCGAGTGGGTCCCGCCGGCGGACCGCGAGGCCGAGGGCGGCCCGGCGATCTTCGACGAGGCGCCCCGGGACGCGGCGGCGCCGCCGCCGCGCGCCGAGGTCGCCCGGTAATCGGCGGCTCCGCTTCGTCTCCGGGGAGGCGTCGTTACGGCGTAGTTAGGACGTCGTAAGTGACGCCGTCGCAGCCGCAGACTTCAACGTCGCATCACAGGTCCATCGTGCAGGGGAAACAACGATGGGCAGCGCCGCCGAGATGGAAGCGGCGCCCTGACCGCAGCCCGCACGAGCCATGGCTCCCGGGTGGAAGCCGCAGGAGCCGAAGCCCGCGACGCCGCCGGCCGCGCGGCCGAGCAGCGCGGGCGTGCTCAAGGTGACGCTCGTCGAGGGCAAGGAGCTCCTCGCCGTCGACAAGGGCGGCACGTCCGACCCCTTCGCGGTGCTCCAGCTCCTGGACCAGTACGACAACCCCCACGGCAAGCCCCAGAAGTCGAAAACCATCAAGAAGACGCTGGTTCCGCAGTGGAAGCAGAGCTTCCAGTTCCCGCTGCCGGCGACCGTCGTCGGCTTCAAGCTCCGCGTCGTCGTCCAGGACCAGGACCGCGGCCTCTTCGGCGCCAAGCCCGCGACGAACCTGGGCACGGCCTACCTCTCCATGGCCATGCTCGCGCCGGGCACGGTGCAGGACAACTGGTTCAAGCTCGAGCGCGTCGGCGACATGCAGCGCGTCTCCGGCGCCGTCCGCGTCGCCTGGGCCCGCTACGCCGTCGGCGACGACCGCGGCGCCAAGAAGGGGCGCAAGGCGTCCGTGGACCACCTCGTCGACGTCGACGGCAAGGAGACGCCGGCCGAGGAGGCCATCGAGGAGGCCGTCGACGACGACGACCTCAGCGAGGCCGGCGTCGCGAAGCGCGAGGCGGAGAACGCGGCCGCCGGGTTGCCGCCCGGCGTCGACATCGCGGCGCTGGACAACCAGCCGGACAAGCCGCCCAACGAGCTCCACGTCGTCCTCATGCGCGCCTCGGGGCTGAAGGTCATGGACAAGTCGCTCTTCGGCCGCGGGTCGTCGGACCCCTACGTGACCCTGAGCTGCGACGGCGAGACGTCCAAGTCGACGATCAAGCGGAAGGAACTGAACCCCGTCTGGCTCGAGACCTTCAAGTTCCCCGCCTTCGACAGCAAGACGTCCCTGAAGCTGACGGTCTTCGACCACGACGACCTGGGCAAGGACGACTTCATGGGCCGCGTGAACATCAGGGCAGCAAAAGAGAGCGACATTCCCGACTTCAAAGGCTCCGATCTCGGCCGTTTTCCACTCGTTTCGGCTGAATTTTGGACGAGCGATCATCTCTCGGAACGGTCTCGAAGCGTGGATGATTATTCCGGAACGCGCGCGCGCGGAACACTCACGTTGAAGCGACGTTGAATCTCTCTTTTGCTGCCCAGGTCCACATCAAGATGCGCGACCTCAAGGACAAGGCGCTCAAGCGGATGACGCTCAAACTGGAAGGCGAGTCGGGCCGCGCGGACGAGGACCGGGGCGAGATCGAGTTCTTCGCCGCCTGGCGCACGAACGGGAAATTGATGGTGGACCTGCCGACGTCCGTGCTCCAGCTGACGAAGCAGCCCGAGCGCCACGCGGACGAGGCGCCGAACGAGCTCATCGTCGTCGTCATCCGGGCCACGCGGCTGCTCGCCATGGACACGAAGATGTTCGGCAACAAGCCGGGCACGTCGGACCCCTACGTCAAGCTCGAGTGCGACGGCTCCGTCTTCACGACGGCCACGAAGCAAAAGACGACGAAACCGCTCTGGCTCGAGGTCGTCCGCATCCCCGTGGACCCGTACTCGCACGCGTTCCTGGAATGCTCCGTCTTCGACAAGGACCTGGTCGGCGCCGACGACTTCATGGGCAAGATGAAGGTGCCCATGGACAAGTTCCTCGATCGGTGCGGGCGGCGGCGCTGGTACACGCTCAGCGGCGCCGACGGCAAGCGCGACAAGGACCGGGGCCGCCTCGAGATCTACACGATCTGGCGCTACACGTCGACGCTCAAGCTCGAGGTGCCCACGGAGCTCTTCGTGGACGGCTACCCCTTCATCGACGAGCGCTTCCCGCCGACGTGCCTCCAGGTCTTCGTGGCGCGGGGCAAGGGCCTCCAGGCCGTCGACGTGTCGCTCACCGGACAGGCCACCTCCTCGGACCCCTACGTCCGCGTGTCCTGCGAGGGCCAGGTCGCGCAGACGTCCGTCAAGGAGAAGACGCTCGAGCCGCGCTGGAAGGAGATCCTGACGCTGGGCCCCGTCGAGGACGAGACGTCGGATCTGGTGCTCACGGTCTTCGACCACGACGTCGCGTCCGCGGACGACAAGATGGGCGAGATCCGGCTGCCGCTGGCGCTGCTGGCGAACAAGGCGCCCGTGCGGCGGTGGCTGCCCCTGGGCGGGTCCATCGCGCCGGCGGAGTACGAGCGCGTCCTCGATTTGGACACGGAGCGGCCGCCGACGCCGCTGCCGCCGCCGGCCGTCGAGGGGGACGACCGCTCCATCTCGAGCCTCGAGACCTTCGGGTCGGCGCCCGGCGACGGCGCGGGCCCGCCGCCCGTCGGCACGGTCCTGCCGCCGACCCTGGGGCCGCCCGGCGGCGCGAATCCGGCGCCCGCGCCCGCGCCCTTCGACGTCGCCGAGGAGAGCAGCGACGACGACGACCGCGGCCAGTCGACGCGGCGCGGCGCCATGCTCAAGTCGAAGAAGAAGCGCCGCGGCGGCGTCGTGGCCCTGGGCGCGGACCGCGACGCGCCGGCCGCCCAGCACCACAAGCCCGCGCACCACGACGAGCACGAGCGGCTGAACCTCGACGGCACGCGCCACCAGTCGTCCAAGGACCTCGCGGCGCAGCGGCCCAAGGTGCGCCACGACCACTCGCCCCTGGATTACGTCGAGTTCACGCACCCGGACAAGCGCATCGGCAACATCGACGTCTGGGTCGCGTGGCGCCACGACCCGGAGTTCATGTACAAGCTGCCCCCCGGGTCCGACGCGGACCCCTTCCCGGGGCTGGAGCCCAACGAGCTCACGATCACCGTCATCCGCGCGAAGCGGCTGCTCGCCGTGGACACGTCGCTGCTCGGGGGCACGAGCTCGTCGGACCCGATGGTCGCGATCCGCCTCGGCGCCGGCCCGGAGCAGCGGACGCAGTCCGTGAAGAAGAATCTGTACCCGGCCTGGCAGGAGACCTTCTACCTCAAGGACGACAAGTCGGGGGACGACGTCGACGTCGTCGTCTACGACGTCGACGCCAAGGTCGTCTCCGACGAGACGCGCGAGTTCATGGGCCAGTGCAAGGTCAACCTCGCCAAGCACCGCGACTTCCGCGGCCGCTGCGTGCGCCACTGGTACCCGCTGGTCGGCGAGGACGGCAAAGCGGACCTGGACCGGGGCACGCTCGAGCTCTTCACGGCGTTTCGCCACAACCCGGACCTCGCCGTCGTCGACGTGCCCGAGGAGCACGCGGTGGACCCCCACATCGGCACGGAGGACCCCAACGAGGTCGGCATCGTGCTCATCCGCGCGAAGAATCTCAAGGACGGCGGCGGCCGCGGGACGATTTTGGGCGGGTCCGCGAACGCGAAGCGCGTGAACCCCTACGTGAAGTCGTACGTCGGCACGTGGGAGCCCCAGAGGTCGGACGTCAAGGAGGGCACGGCGTCGCCCGTCTGGGTCGACACCTACGCCTTCGAGTGCGACGACTGGAACGCCGACATCTGCTTCGAGGTCTACGACAAGAACGCGATCGCGAACCGGCCCGACGAGCTCCTCGGCACGCTCACGATCCCCGTTAAGTCGCTGAGCAGCCGGAAGCCCCTGCGCAAGTGGTGCCGCCTCGCCGACAAGAGCGGCAAGCCGTCGAAGACCTGCGGCGATTTGGACGTGTGCCTCCACTGGCGCCACAGCCCCAAGGTGAAGGGCTTCCCCTACGACTTCGAGCTCGACCCGCCCGCGCCGGAGCACCTCCAGCTCAACCAGCTCCAGATCCACGTCGTCCGCGCGCGGGGGCTCCAGTCCGCGGAGCACCACGGCGGCGGCTTCCTCCAGCAGGCGTCGAGCTCGCGGAGCCTGTCGAAGGGCGGGTCCGCGCGGAACTTTGGGAGCGCGGCGTCGGCGAAGCCCGCGGGCTCGTCGGAGCCGCAGGTCAAGCTCCAGATCGGGTCCCTGGCGCCCCAGCGCACGAAGAAGGTGGAGCGGACGCTGAACCCGGACTTCGACGAGCGCGTCGTCTTCGACGACGTCTACGACCCGACGCTGTCCGTCGTCTGCACCGTCGAGGACGGCGCGAAGAGCACGACGCAGCCCGAGTTCCACGGCAAGGTCACGGTGCCGATCCGCATCCTGGCCCACCGCCTGCCGCTCCGCAAGTGGTTCCTCCTGGAGAACAAGAAGGGCCGCGCGGACGCGGCGCTCGGGCGCATGGAGCTCGTCTTCCGCTGGTGCTACAACCGCTTCCTGGACGTGAACTTGCCGGAGGAGGGCGCCATCGACGACCAGGTCCACGAGTCGCCGAACGAGCTCTTCGTGGTGCTGATCCGCGCGCGGAACCTCCACGTCGAGGACCGGAAGTCGCGCGGCGATTCCTGCGACCCCTACGCGAAGCTGACGTGCTGCGGCAAGATGAAGAAGTCGTCCGTGCGCAAGAAGACGCTGAACCCGCGGTGGATCGAGCGCATGGCCTGGGACGCCGACGACATCTCCGACGAGCTCGTCGTGGAGATCCACGACACGGAGGTCATGGGCGGCCACGACTTCATGGGCCAGTGCCGCATCTCCATGGAGGACCTGAAGAAGCGCCAGTCCCTGCGGCGCTGGTTCGCGCTCACGGACGGCCACGACCTCGCGGACAAGGACCGGGGGGACCTGGAGCTGCTCCTCCACTGGCGCTACAACCCGGAGATGCGCGGCCGCACGTTCCCGGAGGACGACCCCGCGGACCCCTACCCGGACAAGACGTGCAACGCGCTGAAGATCGTGCTCGTGCGCGCGAAGAAGCTCAAGATGCTCGACAAGTACCTCTTCCACCGCGGCGGGTCCACGGACCCCGTCTGCACGATCAAGTTCCACGACGAGCGCCGCGTGTCGTCCACCAAGAAGCGCGACCTGAACCCGGAGTGGGGCGAGAGGTTCACGTTCGACGACGTCGACAAGCTCGAGGAGGACCACTTCGAGGTGTTGATCGAGGACGTCGAGGCCGGCGGCCAGCGCGACGTCGTCGGCCGCGTGAAGATCTACACGTCGTCCTTCCAGGACCGGAAGCCCCACCGGCGCTGGTACTGGCTCGAGGGGGAGCACGACGCGCAGCCGCGCACGTCCGGCAAGGTCGAGCTGATCACGCGGTGGATCCACGACCCCGCGCTGGTGCTCGACGTCGAGGACGAGACGCTCGTCGACGAGTTCATCGGCGTGGAGGAGCCCAACGAGGTGACCGTGTGCGTCGTGCGGTGCCGGAAGCTCCAGCGGACGTCGCGGACGCTGGCGTTGAAGGACTCGTCGTGCCCCTTCGTCAAGGTGCGGACCAAGTTCGAGGAGAAGAAGACGCGGACGCTGCGCGCGACGGTGCACCCGCAGTACATGAAGCGCTTCGCCTTCGAGATGCGCGCGGGCGACGATGATCTGCTCGTCGAGACGTGGGACGGCGGCGAGCGCGACGGCGACGACCCGCTCTTCATGGGCCGCGCGCGGATCTGTGTGGAAATCAAATCTTCAACCCGACTTCAATGTGAGCGTAATCGAACGTTTTGACACGAGCACTTCCGCCGTGCTTCGAGAACTCGACGAGAGCGATCGATTCGTCCAAAAATCAGCCGAATCGATTTCGATGTGACCGAGCTAGAGAATTCTGAAGTTTGGCCCCGACGTCCCGGCTCACTGGTTGATTTCCACACAGGCGCGGATCCACCTCCGCGCGCTCGACGACCGCGTCCCCCACCGCATGTGGCTGACGCTCGGCGACGCCAAGGGCAAGCACGACGCGGCCAAGGGCCGGGGCCAGGTCGAGGTCGTCGCGTGGCACCACTACAACCCGCGGCACCACTGCGACGTGCCCGGCGACGCGCGCGACGACGCCGTGCCCGACGGGCCCTGCAACCAGATCTGCGTGTCCGTGCTCCGCGCCTGGAACCTGACGGCGCTGGACCACAAGTCGGCGAGCAGCGGCTTCGCGGGCTCGTCGGACCCGTTCTGCGTCGTCCACTGCAACGGCCAGGACAAGACGACGGCGACGATCGACGCGGACGTGCACCCCGTCTGGCTCGCGACGTTCAAGTTCCTGGCGTCGCCGAAGAACGACGTGCGCTTCGACGTCTGGGACTACGACTCCCTGCGGAGCAACAAGTTCATCGGCACCGCGGCGTTCCCCCTCGGCGACGCGCCGTTCGAGAAGGGCCGGCCGCGGCGGCTCTGGCTCAAGCTCACGAACCGCGACGGCTTCAAGGACAAGCGGCGGGGCATGGTCGAGATCTTCGTGCACTGGCACACGTCCATGAAGCTCTACAAGGAGGAGGAGATCGACGACGTCGCGCACCTCACCGAGGACGGGTCCGTCGAGTACGCGGGCGGCTACCGGCCCAAGAAGAAGCCGAAGAGGCCCACGGGCCACGCGCCGGAGCAGCTCGTCGTCGCCGTGCTGAAGGCCTCCGGGCTGAAGGAGCTGGCGCTCGACACCGCGGTCCGCGTGACAATAGACGTCGACGACGTATCCAAGTCCACCGTGCCCAAGGTCGTCGCGCGCGACGGCGCCTTCTTCCAGGAGCGGTTCCACTTCGACGTCGAGGCCTGGGAGGGGCCGGGCTACTGGGACGGGCCCGACGTCACGCTGTCGCTCCACACCGCGCGCGACGCGTCTGCGGCGCCCGACTGGGCCATGGCCCTCGGCTCGAAGACCTACAAGGTGGCCATCTTCACGCTGAAGGATCGGCGCACGATCACCTTCGACAACGGCCTCGCCGTCGACGTCTTCTTCCACTGGCGCCACCTCCAGGACCCGCAGGTCTTCGCGCGGCCGCGGAAGGACGGCGGCGACCCGCGGGCGGCGTCCGGCGGGGCGCCGCGCGCGCCGCCCGCGGCCGCGCCGGCGCCCGCGAAGCCGTCCTTGGCCCCGGGCATGTCCTGGACGGACACGATGCGGCTCGGCGCCGGCGACACGTCGACGGAGGCGACGTCGACGGACGTGAACACGCTCTCGTTCCTCGTCGACGACCGGTCGATGGCGGACACGGTCGAGGACAAGTCGCTCGAGGGGGGCCGGTCCTTCCTCGTCGACGACGGCTCCGTGGACGACGCGGCGTCGAGCTCCTTCGAGGAGAGCAAGGACTCCGCCGCGCCCGCGCCCGCGGCCGCGCGGCGGCGCCGGTCGTCGCGCCACGGCCGGGGCCAGCTCGTGCCGGCGTCGCGCGCGGCGCACGGCATGTACGACGTCGCCACGGACGCCTACGACTTCGACGTCGAGGCCGTCGAGGTCGAGGTCGTCGTCCACGGCGCGCGCGGCGTGCCGTCGACGCGGTTCCTCTCGCTCGACGCGAACGTCAACGTCGCGGCCGTCGACGCCAGGGCAGCAAAAGGGTGATTCAACGTCGCTTCAACGTGAGTGTTCCGCGCGCGCGCGTTCTGGGAAAAGCATCCACGCTTCGAGACCGTTCCAAGAGATGATCGCTCGTCCCAAAAATTAGCCGAAACGAGTGGAAAGCGACCGAGATAGGAGCCTCCAAGGTTGGGAATTTCGCACCCTTTTCCTGCCCAGGTCGACGCGGCGCGCAAGGAGGACCAGTACGCGGCCTACTCCACGGGCTCGGCCACGGGGACCTTCGAGACGACGCCGGGCATGGGCGCCAAGTTCTGCGCCGCGGCCTGGGACTCGCGGCGGACGTTCGTCGTCGCGCCGTCGACGGTGCTGAACTGTGTGGAAATCAACCACTGGTTTGGGACGTCCCGACCAAACTTTGAAATTCTCTAGCTCGGCCAAATCGAAGTCGATTCGGCTGACTTTTGGATGAATTGATCGCTCTCGTCAAGTTCTCGAAGCACTGCCGAAGAGTCCGGTCCAAACCGTTCGATTACGCGCATATTGAAGTCGGATTGAAGATTTGATTTCCACTCAGGTGCTCAATCTGACGCTCGCGGGGCGCGGCTCGCGCGCGGTGCGCCGGTACGTGCAGCAGCTGCCGTTGCAGGTGCTGGGCTTCGCGTCGCTCTGGATCGCGAGCCCCCACGGCGAGCCGCGGCGCGACCGCGACTGGCTGCCGCTCTGCGGCGGCGCGCTGTCGGGCGACGACTGGACGCAGGACCGCGGCGAGCTCGACGTGGAAATCCGCGTACTCGGCCCCGCGGACCCCGCGCGCCTCGCTGTGAAGCGGCCCTGGAGCCGCCACGTGCCGCCGACGCCGCCCTTCGCCATCGACGCGCCGGCGCTGCGGGAGCTGCCGCCGGATCTGAAGAAGGGCGCGCTCGTGCCGTTGGTCTTTCCGACGACGTTCCGCGCGCTCGGCCGGACGTCGACGCCCGCGGCGAACTACCGGCGGGCGCTGAGCCTCCTGCCGCTCCACGGCGGCGACGCGCGGGACGACGCGACGAAAAAGCGGCGGCTCATCGAGCAGCACTTCATCCGCGCCGCGGGGCACAACGTCGCGAAGCGGCTCATCCGCGGCGGCGCGGGCCGCGAGAGCCAGCTCCCGCCGCCGGGCAAGCGCCGCTTCGACGGCTCGGGCTTCGTCTACCCGGCGGACACGCCGGACCCGCGGCGGCCGCCCGCGACGTACCCGGACACGCTCGCGTCGCTCTGCCGCACGGCCGCGGGCATCCGCACGCGGGACTTCTACGTCACGGGGGACCCGACGCTCCTGCCCCCTAATGTGCTTTTGTGAAAAAGGGTTGTGCACAAAACCGGTTAGCCTACTCGCCCGCGAGCTCGAGGGACACGTCGATCTTCCGCTCGCCGCCGGAGAGCTTCTTCACGTGGACGGTGACGTCGACCGTGAGGCTGTTCTTGCTCATGTCGTAGGTCGCGGACTTGAAGACCGCGTGCTTCTTGTCCAGCTTGTGCTGGACGCAGTCCGTGCTCGACGTGTCCGCCAGGAGGACGTCGCGCCCCGAGAACACGTAGGGCTCGTCGACGCAGTTGATGTTCGTCGCGCCGGAGATGGACAGGTCGAGGTGCGACGCGTTTTTAATGTTGATCTCCGCCTTGATCTTCTCGCCGAGGACCTTCTCGGAGCCCTTGTAGGGGCCGGTGGGCCGCGACGTCATCACGTGCGTCCTCGACGCCGCCGCGGCGCCGACGCACATCAACACGCGGAGGGCCAGCATCGCGCGAGCGCCTCCGGGCGTCGGGGGTCCGGCTGCGCGTCGAGCGTCGGGCGCTCCGGCTGCTCGAGGAGGGCGCGCACCTCTAGAGCACGAGTAGCTATAGAGGCTCTGTGGCAATTGTGAGCAGCTTGAACTCCCATATCATCGAGTTGCACAGACTACAGTTTCCGCGCCGTGCCCGGACTGGGCAGCTTCGCGGCATTCGTGTTCTCGGACGCAGCCCAAAACGCAAAGCAACCGACCTCGGGCAGCACAACACCACCAACTCCTCGCAGCAATGGCCCGCTTCTTCCGCCGCGCCGTGACGACGAACAACAAGTCCCTCAGCGAGCTCGCCATCGAGGAGCGGCCGTCCTTCAGCCGCGTGTCCTTCAGCAAGAAGTCGCTCGCGGAGCTCTGTAAGGACCAGGACGCCTCGGACGGCAGCTCGCCGCGCACGCCCGCCGGCGGCGCCTGGGGCTCCTGCAAGACGCCCTCGGCCGCGGGAACCTGCAAGACGCCCCGCACGCCCGCGGCGGCGTGCAAGACGCCGCGGACGCCTGGCGGCGAGCGGACGCCGCGGACGCCCGGCGGGCGCTTCATCAAGCGCAGCGGCTCGGACAAGACGAAGATCCACATCTCCACGTCCGGCGACGCGACGACCGTGACGCTCGAGACGACGACGACGGGCGACGTCAAGTGCGGCGCCACGCCCGCGACGGCGGCTCCGGAGGCCGACGCGATGATCGCGAAGCCGTCGCTGTCCCGCGCCGAGGCCCTCGGCGCGCGGCCGGGCCACTTCGCGCGCACGCACGCCAAGGCCGTCGCCGCGGACGTGCTCACGATCGTCGTGCCGAACGACGGCGAAGTCAGCCCCAAGAGCGCGAAAACGGTCCGCGTGCGCCGCCAGCTCAAGCCCGGCGGCGCCAAGAGCCCGAAGCGCGCGCAGGAGCTCAAGTCCGAGCGCGAGCAGGAGCTCGAGGCGCGCCTGGCGCTCCTCGAGGCGCAGCTCGCGCAGCAGCGCCCGGGCGGCGACAACGACGCGGGGCGGCACGACGACGCCGCGGCGGCCGCCGCGCTCGAGACCTTCGCCGAGGCGTCGGCGCCGGGGCTCGTGGCCATGGTGAGCGCCTAGGCGAACTCGGCCTTTTAATTTGCTGCATATATACTTGCTTCGTTCTGCTTGCGGATACACGCTGGCTTACATACGTACGGAGCCAGGCCTGGAGCCAGGCGCGGCTTGTGGCGCGCTGCGCACGCCGCAGGCGTCCAGCCAATCGTTGACGTTGGGGCCGCCGCGCCCGCCCGCGCCGCCGCCCGCGCTGCACGCTGTCCACCGCCTGCACCACCTGCCGCCGCAGCAGCCGCCGCCGCCGCGCTGCACGCCGTCCACTGCCGTCACAACTGCACACCGTCCACCGGTACTGCGCTGCCGCCGCAGCCATGGTCGAGGGTCCGGGCACGACCAACAACGGAAAGAAGGCGCGCGCGCTGTGCGGGCTGCGCCTGGCGAAGGACTGCGTCGGCATCCCAGCCGGCGCGCGGCTGGCCGACGTGCTCGTCCTCGGCAAGGAGCTCTTCCTCATCTTCGCGTCGCCCGCCGCCGCGCCGCCGAGCGTCGTCTTCGCCTCGACGGCCGAGGACGACGACGTCATCGATCTGTGCAGCGACAGCGACGAGGACGCGCCGGCGGCGACGACGGAGACGGAGACGGCGGTGCGCTGCCACTTCGGCATGAGCGGCTCGCTGCTCTTCGACGCCGCGAAGCCGCGGTCGGCGCGCGCGGTCGAGCTGCTCCGCGCGGACTTCGAGCCCTCCTCCGCGGGCGGCCGCGCGCGCTCGCTCGCCGTCTTCGGCGACGGGTCCACGGGCGCCGTGTGTCGCGCGGACGCCGCGTCCGCGCGCGCCAGGGTCGCCGCGCGCGCGCATTTGGACGTCTGCTCCGACCGCTTCGACGCCGCGCGCGCGGCCGCGCGGCTCGCGGAGGCGGGCGACGCGACGATCGCGGCGGCGCTCATGGACCAGCGCGTGAGCCCCGGCACGGGCAACATCATCAAGATCGAGAGCCTGCACCGCGCGCGCGTCGCGCCGGACCGCGTCGTGAGCGGCCTGTCGAAAGGCGAGGTCGCCAAGGTCATCCGCGAGGCGCGGGGCTTCGCGCGCGCGTGGCTCGCGGGGCGGCGGCCGGCGTGCCTCGTCTACGACAAGACGGCCTGCGGCGACTGCGGCGGCCCCGTCGCCATGACGAAGGGCGACATCACGGCGTCGCCACTTGGCTTCGAAAAACGAAACGTGTCGCTCGTGTAGGCGACATCACGGCGAACAGGGTGCATTTTCACTGCGCGGCCTGCTGCAGCGGCGCGCCGCAGCCGTCGCGGAAGCGCGAGCGCGAGGCGGACGATCGGTCGTTCATGCGGGGCCACTCGTGCGGCAAGCCCTCGGAGAAGCTCAAGCGCGTCCGCAAGCAGAATTGCAACGAGGGCCGCCTCTTCTGGTCCTGCGCGCGCGCGGGCTGCCACGCGAACTTTTCCTGGGCCGACGCGAAGTTCCCCAAGTGCCGCTGCGACGCGGTCTCTCGCCTGCGCGTGACGAAGAACGGCAACAACGCGGGCAAGTGGTTCTTCGCGTGTTCAAAGGGGCGGGACGCGGCCTGCGGCTTCTTCCAGTGGGCCGATGCGGCTGTGCTGGAGAAGGCGCTGGGCGGGCACCTGCGGCCGCTGACGTGAGGGGAGGGGTCCGGCGGCCCGGCGCGTAAACTCTCGATTTACCCCCGGCGAGGTACTAGTAGGTCCGACGGGCATTCTCCTGGCAATGTGCTAAAAAAAAGCGTCTCGAAACACAGAGGCTGCCACCCCCAACGCACGCCCGCAAGTTGAACCCAATCGAGCACCCCGCAACCGCCCGCGACAGCGCGCGCCAATACATAACCCGCACGCACGTGAAAAACAAGCAAAAAAGAGCCCGCAAAAATCATGTCGGTCTTCCGCTCCCCCCGCTTCTTCAGCTCGAAGAAGGTCGTCAAGAACACGCAGCCGAGCCGCACGCTCAAGGACCTCGAGGCCTCCGGCGCCGCGGGCGACGGCGTCGACGACGAGGAGTACATCCTCGAGGAGCGCGCGTCCGTCGAGGTCCTCGAGCCCGCGGAGGAGCGCAAATCCGTCGAGCTCGGCGAGCGCAAATCCGTGACCTTCTCCCGGTCCCTCGGCGAGCGGCCACACAACTCCCTCGGCGAGCGGCCGACCCTCGAGGAGCGCGTCTCGCTCACGAAGGCGCGGACGACGGGCGGCAAGAGCCTGTCGGAGCTCGTCACCGACAGCAAGTCGCCCGGCCGGTCCCCGCGCACGCCCGGCGGCCGCTTCATCAAGCGCCAGAGCTCGGAGCGCACGAAGATCCGCATCCAGAAGGCCCAGGGCGGCACGACGGTGACGCTCGAGACCGCGCCCGTCGCCGCCAGGGACGGCACGGCGACCCCGGCGACCGCGGCGCCCGAGGAGGACGCGCTCCTCGAGCGGCCGTCCCTGTCGCGCGCGGACCTCCTCGGCGGCAAGCCGGGCCACTTCGCGCGGACGCACGTCAGGAAAGTCGTCGCCGACGCCGCCAAGCCGAACGTCACCATCGTCGTCGACGGCGCCGGCGGCGACGTCGTCGCCGACTCGTCGCTCGTCAAGATCAAGCGCAAGGGCCTCCGCCCGGGCCTCGGCCGCCAGGGCTCCCTCGGCGCCCGCGCGGCGCCGCGGGGCACGCGCGCGCCGCCGGCCGCCGAGGTCGAGGGCGAGGCGAGCCCGGCGAGCGTGACGGAGGACGTCGCCGCCAAGACGGAGCGCGAGAAGGAGCTCGAGGCGCGCCTCGCGGTCCTCGAGGAGCAGCTCAGCAAGACGCAGTGCCGGTGATCCCGCCGCCGCGCGCGCGCAAGTGTGTCCCCCTCTGTGCCCCTGTACCATAGCGTCGTAAATTCGAACGAAGGACGCTCCCCTGGGCACGTCAATTCGAACGAACCACGAGCGGTTACCAGACGAGGAGCGCTCCCTCGAAGGTCGCTCCCTAGAAGACGCCGCACGCGAAGAGCGCGTCGTACTTGAGGCGCTCCTGGGCGTCGCCGAGGGTGGCGTAGGCGGCGTTGATCTTCATCATCGTCGCCGTCGTGTCGGCGTCGTTGCGGTCCGGGTGGTACTTGAGGGCGAGCTTGAAGAAGGCCTTCTTGACCTCGCCGGCCGTCGCCGTCGGCGCGCAGCCGAGCACCGCGTAGTGCGACTCCCGCGTCGGCGCGGCGTGGCGCGGCGGCCGCGGCGGCGGGGGCTTGGGCTTGGGCTCGGCCTTGTCGGCCTCCTTGGCGGCCTCGGCCGCGCGCTCCGCGCCGCGGCGGATCGCGTCGGCCATCGCGCGCTTCTCGGCGTCGGAAGCCCTCGAGTCCTCGGCGAAGTCGGCCTGGCCCCGGGCGTGCTCGTGGGCCTCGGCGGCGGCCTGCATCTTCGCCTCGGCCTGCCGCGCGAACTGGGACGCGCGGCGCCGCGCGACGCGGAGCCAGTTCCGCGCGCGCTGCGTCGCCCGCCGCGCGTCCGCGAGGCCCGACGCGGCCGCGGCGCGGTCCGCGACGTCGCTCGCCCGCTGGCCCTGGCGCATCGCCGTGCGCGGCGTCGCGGCGCGGTTCACGGGCGCCTCGGCGCCGCGGGCCTCGTCGCCCCGGGAGCTCGACGCGCCCGCGGAGCCGCCGGGCGCGACGAACCCCGGGGGGAAGAGGGGCCGGCCCGTCCGCTCC
>NW_008705575.1:600626-608776 GCF_000186865.1 Aureococcus anophagefferens
CGCCGCAGGTCCTGGGGCGGCGGCGCGCGCGGCGACGGCGCCGCCGCGGGCTTGAGAATCGGCACCGCGCCCCCGAACCGCGGCCGCGACGGCCGCTTCGGCCGCGCCGCCGGCGCGGGCCGCGTGGGCCGCGGTGGCTCGCGCGCGACGGGCACCTCCGCCGTCTTGCCCTCCTCGGACGACTCGCGGCTCACGCCGCCGGGCGTGGCGCCGCCGCTCTTCGGTTTCGGGAGCTGCGGCGCGGTCATGCCGGGCACGGGCGGGCTCGCGGCCCCGTCGAAGCAGGCCGAGCCGTCCGCCGGCCCGCCGCCCCAGAACATGCGCCGCTTGCTCAGGTCCGCCATGGGCGACGACGAGAGCTAGCAAGAGAGCTCTCTGTGTCACTCCGTTACGCCGGGGCAGCCTCGGCCGGGGGCAAGGTCGGATACGAGCAGCAGCATTGCCCGTATCGAGCTCGTGACGAGGCGCTCTCCGCCGTGCTTGAAGCCTCAACTTGGCTCGTCGCTCGTCTCGTTCGGCAATGGTATCCGCGCGCGCGCTCCTCCTGGGCCTGCTGGCCGCGGCCAGCGGCTTCCTGTCGCACACGCGCCGCGCGTCGCCGGCGCGCAGCGTGTCCATGGACGCTAAGAAGAAGAAGAAGGCCATGGTCGCGCCGGACGGCGGCGTCATCGCGGCGCCGGCGATCAATGAGGCCGAGGCCGCCGCGGCGCTCGCCGCGGACCAGGCCGCGGAGGCGCGCGCCCTCCAGCAGCAGGCCAAGGCCCAGGCCGAGGACGCGGCGGAGGCGCTCGCGGAGCTCGAGACCGGGGCCGCCGCGGGCGAGATCACGGCGGCCGCGTGGCGCGCGGCCTGCGACGCCGACGGCGTCACGTCCTTCGCCGACTTTGGCATCAAACTCGCCGCCGCCGGCGTCGTCAGCAAGGCGCCGGACGCGCCGGCGCCCGCCGCGGAGCTGGAGGTCGAGGTCTCCGCGGAGCAAGAGGCGGAGGCCAAGGCCGCGCTCGCGTCCGCGACGGCCGCCAAGGACGTCGCGGCCATCGGCGCGGCCCTCGCCGCCGCGACGAAGCTCGGCCCCGCGGTCGCCGCCGCCGAGGTCGCGGCCGCCGAGGCCTGCGTCCAGGCCTTCGCCGACGCGCTCGACGCGCTGAACGTCGCCTCCGCCGGCGACGACGCCGCGGCCATCGAGGCGGCCCTCGCGGCCGCCGAGGCCGCGGGCGTCGACGGCGCGTCCGAGGAGGCGTCCGTCGCGCGCGCGAAGCTCGAGGCCAAGGCCGCGCTCGAGGCGGAGGCGGCGACCGCCGCGGCGGAGGCCGCGGCCAAGGCCGCGCTCGCGGCCGCGACGGCGGCCAAGGACGTCGGCGCCATCGGCGCGGCGCTCGCCGAGGCCAAGGCCCTGGGCCTCGGCGACTGCGCCGAGGCCGCGGCCGGCGAGGCCTACGTCGAGGCCGTCGACGACGCGATCGCCGTGCTCGCGGCGGCCACCGCGGGCGGCGACGCGGACTCCCTCGAGGCGGCCCTCGAGACCGCCGCCGCCGCGGGCGTGAGCGCCGCGAGCGTCGAGGTCGAGGCCGCCAAGGCGAAGCTCGCGGCCGTCGAGGCCGCGAGGGCGCGCCTCGCGGCGTCGGCGGCCGGCGCGCGCGGCCAGTTCCCGGCCGCCGCGGCCGTCGCGGACCTCCGCGAGGCCATCGAGATCGCCGCGACGGCGGGCATCGACTCCGGCGACGAGGCCGACGCCGCCTTCACCGCGCTCGCGGCCGCGGAGCGCATCGCCGCGCTCGCGGCCGCGGGCGAGGCGTCCATGGGCGCGCGCGCGGCGGCCCAGGCCGGCGCCCAGCAGTGGCGCAACGAGCGCAAGATCGCCGCGCTCACGGCCGCGGGCGCGACGCGCGTCCAGGAGCGCGCGGCGGCCGCGGACAAGCTCGCCGCGTACCTCAAAAACCAGCGCGAGGTCGCGATGCTCGGCGAGTGGCAGACCGCCGACGGCGAGCCCCTCTGCATCCTCAAGCCGGGCGGCGACGTCGCCGTCCTGCCCTCGAAGGGCGAGGGCGGCGCCTGGAAAGTCGTCGCCGAGGACGACTTCTCGTCGACCGTCGAGATCACGCTCCGCCTCAACCGCTTCACGCCCCGCGGCGTCTACTCGGGCGCCCAGGAGCACACGCTCCGGGGCACGGTCCGCGGCAACGACTTCGACGGCACCATCTCCATCGTCCTCTTCGGCCAGGAGGCCGAGTCCAACTGGTCCATGCAGAAGTCCTGAGGACTGGGCTCGCCCCGCCGCGAGAAGACGCGGCTCATTCGTTATGACATATAGTACCCTTCGGAAACTGCGAACGTGTGCCAGTGGGGCTAGGTCCTGGGATTAGGTGAGCGCGGACGCAGGCCACGTAGTTCTTCGCAGAAGCGGAACCATCTGTGTGCCGCGAATTCTCGCTCTCCGCGCAGATAGAAGGGGAAATTCGTCGACATAGGGCCATCCGTTTGCATCTGATCCGCCGGCGGCTCGATAGCCCGCGCCATCTCATCCGAATCGTATTCGCGGGGCATCGGCACTCCGTGATGGTCGACGGCGAGGAACCACCACTTCACGACTCGCAGATCCGCCGGTTTGCCGGCTAGCATGCCGCTTTCCGCTACCATGCCGCCGCTACCATCCTCCGAATTCACGTTTTTTTTCCACGATCTCAGGGTGGCGCGAAAGGCCAGGGATCGACTCAAGGGCATTGGTCGCCGACGATGGAGCTCGCGGCGCCAGGCAGCCAGAAATAACCGGCTGGCCAAGTTTCCACGTACCCGCCCTCTGGCAAAGACTGCAGATGGAGTTCTCCGATAATCGAGGCTGTCTGGGAGTTGGACGAGGCCTTCAGAGTTGTTGCCGAATGTCCATATTGGCGTATTCCACTGATCCCAAGAGTGCGCCGGGAGCGCCAAAACGCTCGGTCGCGGCATCGACTTCGCCGCTCGCAGCATAACACAGGTCATGTGAAGTGGCCACCAGTGGCGTCTCAATTTCTCAACGTCTCCGCGAGCGTGGTAGACGTCTTCGTGCCGCGATCGAGACGTCGAAGCGACGATGTAGCAGTCTGCGGGCACGCGACCGCGGAGGAGATCCATCAACAATTGGAAATGGCGTTCCTTGCGCTCATTGGGTTCGCCAATGTTGCACTGGACGATCAGGACCTGCGGCTGCCAAGCGATCATATCGAACGCCGTTTCGAAAAACGGCGACGCGCTGTAGACGAAGTCGACGCGCGGCTGGCTCCCCGGTCTAAGCGGCACCTTCAGCAAATTGTCACCGTGACAGTAGGTCTGCAGCGTATCTGGCTGTCGCCGCGCCAGGTCGTCTCCGAGGACGCGCCGCCACGCCTTCGAGACGCGAGAGGCGCGAGTGGCCGAAGCTAAACCGAGGAACCCCGCGACGGGCGGCCCCATCTCGTCGACGATCGGATCGTGGTGCGGCGTCGCTTGTAGAGCATCACGTTGGGCATGGGCGTCTGCCATGGTGACGACGACGACGCGGCTTTGACTAGTCTTCGCCAAGCGTCGGAGCCGAGCGCTCGTCGCACACCCAAAGTCCGAGGCTGAGCCGCCTGCAGTACCTGGAGAGCCGCTCCTCAGCGTCGCGCGGCCGCCCGTGTGCGCCCCCAGAGGACCCCGCGCCGGTTCTATCCGCGGCGCATGTACCCAACGGAGACGCGTTGCCGTTGAGACCGCTCAAAACGACGCCGTCGTCGCGCCGCACGCTCGTGAATAACGGCCTCCATCTCGTGCTCTCCCAGCCACGAAATCGGGCACGTCAGGAAAGCTGTTCCTGGCTCATCTGGGCCTTGTGCGTGGACTTGGTGACCATGTAAGACATTCCGCGTGCTTGGTTCGATGCGTGCGGGCCCAAAACGTGACTGCGCGCGCGGCCGAACCTCGGCGCCGACGACATTCCCGACGCGTTGACCGCCGGCATCTGGAGCGCCACACGTTCGTGGTGCTGGTCACATCCCTCCGGTGGGTCATAAACTCGGTCCGGAAGCATCGTGTGACCTCGGAAGACGTGTTGGAGTTGTGGATCGCGGACCCCACACACTGCAGTCCTATCGAATGATCTCTGCCGCTGCGATTCTCGTCACTAACGTCGACGGCAACGAGCCCGAGCGCGCGAGCGTCGTCACATGTGATCTACATGGCCTCCGGCTAAGAATTTCCAGCGACAACGATGTTTTTGTCCCGTTCGCGAATCTGGTGCTCGTGTGTGTTCGGCCTCCGCTTGGGAGGAGCACCTACCTCGTAATTCGGCCTTCTAGCGGGCGGCTCTCGGCCGAGCCTCGGCGACAGTACCCGGGCGCCTCTAGAGACGAAGAAACGCGGCGCAGGCTAGGAATTCAGGCCGTGGTGACACGTCCAGGAGCCATATTGGGTTTTAGACAGATTTTTCACGCGACGCGTGCCGTCAAAGCGACCGCAGCGACCTCAGAAAGCCTCTCACGTCGCAAAGGTATCCGTCTGGGGCGTCGATAACGCCAATGTCCTCGTGACTGGAGCACAAGTGCGACCGCGCGCCGCGCGCGAACGTGTCGGTTTAGGACCGACTCCGTCGACGTGCGATTCCGACGCCGCATGAAACCACGTCGGGTCCAGCGCTAATGAGTGCTCCACGGCCTTCACCCATCGACATGATGAGCTCAGAGCCCATATCTTCGCACCGCCGCCCCCATGGGCGCCGCGTAGCCGCCACCGAGCGGGTGCGCGACGTGCGCCGAGGGCCACGTTCGCGCCCGGCGGGCGCCAGACATGGCCAGACGGACCCGAAGACTGGACCCCGATCGCTTCGTGGAGATGTTTGGCCGCGAAATCGATCAAGTCCTCACGCGTGGACCACGACCCCCGCGCGCCGACCGCCGTGGAGCGGCCCCCGAAACCGCCCTCGAAACGGGTTCGGGGGTCTCGATCGTTGATGTGGCGCTTTTGACGGGGTCCGGTGGGCCACGGCTCACCCACAGTGATAGCCGAGCTGCACGAGCCACTTCGCCGACATGAAATCACCCAGATCCGGTCGCGGTCCGCGCGTCGAACGTGTCGTCGGGCCCCGTCTTCGGCCGCGCGGCGGACCACGACCACGGCCTCGGCCGACGCAGTTGAGCGCGCGCCGCATCCATGCGCAACATGGACGGACCGCCGCGACGGTTTACGGACCCGCGGCGACCGCCCGACGCGTCCAGCGCCGCCCGCTGTCAGCCGCTCTCGGGGGCCGTTTCCGAGGCAGTGCTCGTCGTCGCGCGCACGCCGTTTCCTGCGCCCAAAATCGCCGCGCGGCTCCGTAGGATGTATGCGCCGCGGACGGGACCGCCGCGGGGCCTCCGTGGGGCTCCTGGCGCGGGCTAGAGCTCATGCCAAGGCCAACATGCGGTTCTTCAGGCGGGACTTTGGCTGTGCGTCGCCACAGTCGTGAGCTCACTTGACTCGCCTCGAGGCAGCCCAATCGGCGGCCACCATCACCACCGGTCGACGTCGCGCGCGCGGCGCCGCACCATGGAACTCGCGGACATCGCCATGGACGACATGGACGACTTCGCCGACTTTCCGGCGCCGGACCCGAGCGCGCTGCTCGCGGCGGCGACGCGCAACCTCGACGGCCTCGGCGCGCCGCCCTCGGGCATCACGTCCGAGCTCGAGGCCGAGCTCGCCCGCGCCCAGGCGGAGCTCGACGTCGCGCTGAGCGCCGAGCCGCCGCGGACCGTCAACCTGCGCGCGAGCTACGACGACGACGACGACGGCGCGTCGGGCTCCGCGCCGCCGCCGGATTTCGCGGCGGCGGCGTTGGACCCGACGATGAAGGTGCCGCTGGCCATGAACGCGCCGCCGCCGTCCATGGTGCGGCGGCCGTCGGAGGCCGAGGAGAAGGCGCCGCCGCCCGCGCGCAAGGGCTCCTGGTACGCGTCGATGCGGCGCCTCTCGGCGAGCGCCGCGAAGAACGTGTCCGCGGCCGCCGGCGCCGCGCGGAGCCGCCTCGCGAGACCAAAGACGGACGCGAAGCGGCCGTCGAAGCGGGCCCTGGGCCAGCTCCTCGCGCTCCGCTGCGACTTCCAGCTGCGAGCCGTCGCCGGCAACGACGACTACGAGGCCGCGCTCGCGGCGCTCTGGGCGTCCGCGTCCGCGGCGCGCCGCGCCGCGACGGGCGCCGTCCCCCGGGCCTTCGAGCGGCGGTCCGAGACCTGGATGGACTTTGGGTTTTCCACGTCGAACCCCGACATCGAGGCGGCGGAGGGCGGCTTTCTGGTGGTCCGATGCCTCGTGGACCTCGGCGACCGCTTCGAGGACACGCTGGCGGCCCTCTTCCGCAAGGGCGTGCCCGTCGGCGCGGCGGCCGTCGGGCTCTGCGGCGCCCTGGCGGACTTCCTGGATCTGGGCGCACCGCGCGACGCGCCGTTCGCGGAGCAGCTCTTCTGGGGAGCGTTCGACGACGACCCCAAGGCCTTCTTCGAGGTCTTCGCCGTCGGCTGCGCCGTCGTCGAGCGCGAGTGGGCCGGCGACGCCGGCGCGGCCGTGGCGGTGGCGGCGTCGGAGGTGTCGTGCCTGCTGAAGCAGGGCCCGCGGTCGTTGGACGATTTGAGGGCGCTCGCGCGGACCGTGCCGCACTCGCCGCACCACGAGACCGCGAACGCGCTCGCGCGCGCGGCGTCGGCGGCCTTCTCCGACGACGAGCCCGAGGAGGAGCCGGCGCCGCCGGCGGCGTCGCCCGCGGCGTCGACGCGGCGCGACGCCACCATGGGGCTCATGGAGGCCGCGCGCGCCAAGGCCGACGCGGCGCTCGCGAAGCTCAAGGCCGACGAGGCGGAGGCCAAGGCGCGGCGCGCGGCGGAGGACCGGCGGCGGCGCGACGAGGCCGAGGCCGCGGCGCGCCGCGAGGCCGAGGAGACGGAGCGGTCGCGGCGCGCGGAGATCGCGGCGCTCGAGGCCGAGGAGGCGCGGCTCGAGGAGCGGGCCCGGGAGCAGCGGCGGCAGGTCGAGCTGGCCGAGCGCCAGGCGGAGGACGCGCGGCGCAAAGCGGCGGAGCTGGCGGAGGCGGCGCGATCGGAAGCGGAGGAACAGGCGAGGCTCGAGGCGGGGGAGAAACGACGACTCGAGGAGGTCGCTGCTCGCGAGGCTGAGGAGGCGCGGTTGAAGGCGGAAGAGGAGGCCCGCGCCGCCGCCGAGGCGCAGGCGCGATTGGAAGCCGAGGAGATGGCGAGGCTCGAAGCCGAGGCCGCGGAGACACGACGACTCGAGGAGGCCGCCGCTCGCGAGGAGGACGCCCGCGTCGCTGCCGAGGAGGAGGCCCGCGTCGCTGCCGAGGAGGAAGCCCGCGCCGTCGCCGAGGAGGAGGCTCGCGTCGCCGCCGAGGAGCAGGCGCGGCTCGAGGCCGAGGAGCAGGCGCGTCTCGAGGCCGAGGAGATGGCGCGTCTCGAGGCCGAGGCCGCTGAGAAACGACGGCTCGAGGAGATCGCCGCCCGCGAGGAGGATGCCCGCGTCGCCGCCGAGGAGGAGGCTCGCGTCGCCGCTGAAGAGGAGGCCCGCGTCGCCGCCGAGGAGCAGGCGCGATTGGAGGCCGAGGAGATGGCGCGTCTCGAGGCCGAGGTCGCGGAGAAACGACGACTCGAGGAGGTCGCCGCTCGCGAGGAGGACGCCCGCGTCGCTGCCGAGGAGGAAGCCCGCGCCGTCGCCGAGGAGGAGGCCCGCGCCGCCGCCGAGGAGCAGGCGCGATTGGAAGCCGAGGAGATGGCGAGGCTCGAAGCCGAGGCCGCGGAGACACGACGACTCGAGGAGGTCGCCGCCCGTGAGGAGGAGGCCCGCGTCGCCGCTGAAGAGGAGGCTCGCGTCGCCGCCGAGGAGCAGGCGCGATTGGAGGCCGAGGAGCAGGCGCGTCTCGAGGCCGAGGCCGCGGAGAAACGACGACTCGAGGAGGTCGCCGCCCGCGAGGAGGAGGCCCGCGCCGCCGCCGAGGAGGAGGCCCGCGCCGCCGCCGAGGCGCGGCTCGACGCCGGGGACGACGTCGACGCCGAGGCCGTCGTCGCGACGTCGCCCGTGTCGACGTCGTCCGTCGCGTCGCTCGACGCGGGCCCCGTGCGGTCCGCGGAGGACTCCATCTCCCACATCGACGACCTCCTCGGCGACGTGAGCGACGA
>NW_008705575.1:608826-620920 GCF_000186865.1 Aureococcus anophagefferens
AGAGCACGCCCGTCGCCGCCAGCATGGCCACGCGGCCGTGCTTCATCTCCGCCTCGCGGAGCCAGTAGAGGTCGATGCCGAGGTCGTCGATCTCCGACAGGCCAAGGGGGTCGAAGCNCACGTCGCCGGCCATCTTGCCGTCGAGGTTCTTCGGCTGGTCCAGGAACGGCATGGACTCGGACGCGGCCAGGGACGCGACGCGCTGCGAGGGCGGGGCGCGAAATCCAGTCCCGCGTGTTGCGCGCGCGCGCGTTCGCTCTCTCGCGCGCGACGCGCGACGATCTCTCGCCAGCGGTTGTAGCGGCGCCGTCGCCGCACGCTCGTCGTCTTCGGCAGGGGCGCCACGAGGCCCGCGGCCAGCGGCAGTGCGATACACGCGATCAATCGAGCCATGTTGATCGAGCTCGAGATCGGGATCCGCGCCTGGGGTCGTTCGGACTCCCAGTGGTCTTTGAAGAAGACCGGGCCGTCCGCGGTCGAGCCGGTGGGGTCCTCGCCGAACTCGTAGTCCTCGGTGTCCGTCGTGCGGCTGCCCTGTCTCTGAACCTCACGGCATTGGAGCCTCGTCGGACACCGTTCCTAGGCACAAAGGTGCCTGGCCGCGTCCGGCGTCGTTGGATGGGACACCGGACCAGTCCTGAGTGCGGCGTTTCCGCGCGGGTGTGCGAAGCGAGTCCACGGACGGCGAGTGAGCCCGCGCGCGCCCGGGCTAGATGCCGGCCCGCCTGCTCGTGTTGTGGCGTGCGAGTCTTGGCGCCAGTGACCCCCGGGTACGCCCTCTACATGCCACTGCTAGAGCTTCCGAAGCTCGCGAGCTTGTACATTGTAGCTGCAGAGATATCGCAATGGCAAGCCGCTTCAGCTGCATCGCACTGCTCGCAACGGTCCTCGGCCTCGCCGCGGGCCTCGCGCCGCGGCCGTCCAAGCCCGCGCATGCAAAAAAACCGCGTCCATCGCGCCGAAAACGCCGCCGCAATCGCCGATTTCCGTCTCCGTAGGTGAGCGCCCCCGCGGCGCGCAAGCACGTGGCGAACTTCCTCGCCGGCGTCGCCGGCGCGGGCCTCGTGGCCGCGCCCGTGGCCGTCGTCGCCGAGACCGCCGTCGCCGACGCGCCGCCGGCGCCCGCGGCCGCGGCGAAGCCCAAGAGCTCGTTCCAAGGCGGCGAGGTCCAGCGCCAGCTCGCGGCCGCGCGCGAGAAGAGCGCCGCCGCCGCGGCCGCGGCCAAGGCCGACGCCGCGTCCGGGCCGGCCGCCGCGCCCGCGGTCGCCGCCAAGCCCGCGCCGGCCGCCAGGGCGCCCGCGGCCAAGGCGCCCGCGGCGCCCGCGGCGCCCGCGCCCGCGCCCGCGCCGGCGGCGAAGCAGCTCGGCGGCGAGGCGCTCGTGCCCCGCGCCGCGGACCTGCTCTCCACGGATGCGGCGCCGGCGGCCAAGGCGCCAAAGGCGAAGCCGGCGCCGAAGCCCAAGTCCGACAAGGCCATCGAGAAGGAGCAGGCGGCGGCCGAGGCCGCCGCGAGGGCCGACGCGAAGCGCGCGGAGATGGCCAAGGACGTCGCGGCGAAGAAGGAGAAGCTCGCGGCCTCGAAGGTCGCGCAGGCCGAGGCCGCCGAGGCCGCCAAGGCCGCCAAGGCCGAGCGGGCCGCCGCCGCCGCAGCGGCGAACGCCGAGAAGGCCGCCGCGCTCGCGGCCGCCAAGGCCGCCGCCGCCGCGGCCAAGCCCGCCACCAAGGCGCCGCCCGCGCCCGCCGCCGCCAAGGCGCCGGCGGCCAAGCCCGCGCCCGCGGCCAAGGCCGCGCCCGCGCCCGCGCCCAAGGCCGCGCCCGCGCCCAAGGCCGCGCCCGCGCCCGCGCCGGCCAAGCCCGCCGCCGCCAAGCCCGCCGCCGCGCCCGCGCCCAAGGCCACCAAGGCCGCGCCCGCGCCCAAGGCCGCGCCCGCGGCGCCGAAGCTCAAGGAGCAGGTCGCCCGCGACGCCGCGTCCGCCGCCGTCGCCGCGGCGCAGCAGCAGCGCGGCGACGCGACGAAGGCCGTCAAGGACGCGGAGCGGGGCCGCTCCAAGTTCGCGTCGGGCAAGGAGAAGGCCATCTACGCCAAGGCCGTCAAGAACGTCGACGCGGCGACGAAGAAGGTCGAGAAGACGAAGAAGGCCCTGGCGGCGGCCGACAAGTCCCTGGGCAAGGCGAAGAAGCGCGCCGCGGAGGTCGCGAAGAAGCAGGCCGAGGCCGACAAGAAGGCGCGGAACGAGGCGGCGAAGAAGGCCGCGAAGAAGAAGGTCGCCGACGACAAGGCGGCGCGGAAGCGCAAGGAGCAGGACCAGAAGAAGGCCGCGGAGTTCGCGAAGAAGGAGAAGAAGCGCGCGGAGGAGTTCGCGAAGAAGGAGAAGAAGCGCAAGCAGGAGGCCGCGAAGAAGGAGAAGGCGCGGAAGGAGGCGGAGAAGAAGCGGCGCCGCTGAGCGCCCGGGGAAAATCGGGGGAATCTCGCCGCGGCGCGTAGCGTCGCGGGTTGTAAGCGCTCTCCCCCCTATCATCGCGGGCGGCCCGGCGTCGTAGAGCCCGGCTGCTCACTGACAAGGTCCGAGGGGAGCATCGGATCTGACGCTCTCACTCTCGCGGTTCCAGAGCGCTGGGTCTCGGCGCGGGACAGGGGTGTGCGCGCGCTCCGCACGGGCTCTCGCGTGCGCACGCGTCGACCGTCGACCGCGTCGACATCGCGAGGAGACGCCTTCTCCGAACGACTTCGACCTTGAAGCAGGGTGCTTGCTTGCCGATCGCAGCCTCGCCCTTCTCGACGATGCAGCCCGCGCGCAGACCACTGCTCCTGCTGGCGGCCCTCGGCGCCGCCGCCGGCTACGCGCCGGCGCGCGTCGCCGGCCTCGCCCCGCGCCGCGGCGGCCTGCGGTCGCCGGCGACGCGTCTTTCGCGGCCCAGCGGCTGGCGCACCTACGCGACGCTCGCCACGGAGGAGGAGACGGCGGAGGCGCCCGCGGAGGAGATGATCGTGCTCGGCGCGCCCTTCGAGGTCGCCGAGTACCCGGGCTCCACCGACGAGTTCGTCGACGCCTACCGCAAGTTCCGCGCCGCGAACAACGTCGAGGTGAGCCCCGACGAGGCGCGCCGCGACATCCAGGCCTTCATGTCCGACGAGACCATCATGGAGAAGTGGCGGCCCATCCTCACGAGCGCCGCCGAGGAGGCGAACAAGATGACCTGGGTCGACTACGTCAACACGTTCACGTCGCTCGCGCTGCCGCTCGCCGTCGGCTTCACGTTTCTGCCCCTGCTGCGGACGCTGGGCACGCAGGTGCCCGTGATCAACGACGTCGTGATCCCCAACCTCGACAAGGGCGTCGACCTCGTCAAGTCGGGCTTCCAGAAGGCCGTCGAGCTCCCCATCTGCCTCGAGTTCGGCGACTGCTAGGCCGCGCGGCGCGGGCGGCTAAAGAGGTCTGTTCTTTCGTAGTGGCGCGGGTGTGTCCTCTCCGGTCCGTCCCTCTTCGAAGTGCCGTGGTCGGCGCTCCGGCGCGCTGTAACTACGTCGTCAACGAGCCAAATTTGCCGCAAATCTGAGCTCATCGAGTTGGGCTGCGCAGGCGTGACGCTGCCGTCGTCGCGTCGACGCGTGCGCATCACAATGGCGCCGATGTGCGTGCCGCAGTGCGGCGCGCTGCGGGACCCGTACAGCGCGCAATTATTGAGCGCCATGGCGCTGATGCAGATCGGCTCCGGCTACAACGTCGTCGCCATCTCCGGCGCGGAGCTCATCTGGACGAGCGAGGGCGAGCTCTACACGTGGACGTCGTCCGTGCTCGACGCGGCCATCTTCCTGGGCTTCGTCGTGGGCACGCTGTCCATGGGCCGCTACGCGGACTTGAAGGGGCGCCTCGCGGCGCAGCGCGTCTCGTGCCTCTTGGCGACGGTCGGCGCGGTCGCGAGCGCCCTGGCGGGGCCGCGGCACGGCCGCTACGTGGAGATCGCGTGCTTCCGGTTCCTGCTGGGCATCGGCGCGGGCGGCGCGGCGCCCATCGCGGCGAGCTACACGTACGAGCGGCTCCGCGAGGTCGAGCGAGCGGCGGGCGGGCCGCTCGTCCACGACCCGCGGACGTCCGGCGGCCCGGCGAGCGCGACGGGCTCCATGGACATCTGGAACCTCGCGGGCCAGGCGGGGAGCTACCTCGTTGCTATTTTGTTGATGTCCTGCGGCGGGTGGATGTCGAAGAAAGCGATGTGGCGGTCGATGCTCGGCCTCGGCGCGCTGCCGTTCCTGTTGTCGGCGTTCCTGACGCGCGACGCCGAGGAGAGCCGCGCCTTCGCGCGGCTCGGCGACCGGCGCCTCGGCGCCGGCTGGGCCGACTTCCGCAAGGCGCTGGCCGCGAGGGACCCGACGGGGCCGGCGAAGCTCTTCGACGTCGTTTTGGTCGTCTTCTGCTACCAGCTGGTGTGCTACGGCCTGTTGTTGCTCCTGCCGGACCTCGTGGAGGCGGCCATCGTTTCTCCGACGAACCGGGAGATTCTGGGGGTTCTGGCGGCGCTGAGCGCCGTCGGCATCTTCGCGGCCTACTCGTCGCTCGGCCCCATCGACTCGCTCGGCGCCGCGGCCGTGCTGGAGCGGACCCTGGTCTTCTCGGCGCTCGTGACCTGGGCCTTCGCGCTGGGCCTGGGGTTCTCGTCGTCGACGACGCTGCTGCTGGTTTTATGTTTCGCGGCGCGCTTCGCGGTGAACCTGCCGTCGTCGGCGGCGTTCGCGCTGCCGTCGCTCCTGTTCCCGACGGAGATCCGCGCGTCCTGCTCCGGCGCGGCGAACGCCGCGGGCAAGCTCGGGGGGCTCGTGGGGAACCTGACCTTCACCTACATCGCGAACGCGCTCGGCGACGCGTCGCTCCTGGCGATCTGCGCGTCGTCGCTCGTCCTCGGCGCGTTCTTCATGAACAAGCTCGCGACGAACTACATCAACGAGAACGCGGCCGACGACCTCGACGCGGCGGAGGCCCTCGGGCGGAAGGCCGGCGACGACCGGGAGCGCTACCTCGACGCGGCGGAGGCGCTCCTGCGCAAGGCCGAGGGGCCCTCGTACCAGGACCCGACGCCCTGCGACGTTAAGACGCTGTTGTAGCGTTACTTGTGATGCCCAGCGCTCTTCCGCCGCATGGCGCGCGCCCAGGCGCGGAAGTCGTCGGCCTCGCGGAGCAGGGCCGCGACGCGCGCCGTCGTCTCGCGCGCCCACGCCCAGTCCGGCCGGTCCTCGACCTACCGAGGCGCGACGTGCGCGAAAAAACGGCGCTCGACGCCGGTCCTCGACGGCCTTCAGGCGCGCCACGAACTGCGACGGCGTGAACCGCCGCTCCCCGAGCGTCGCCTCGACGCGCGCCTCGACGAGCTCGCGGAACTCGTCGTGCAGCGCCGCGTGCTCGTGCGAGAACTCCGAGTCGTCGCCGGCGGCGAACGCGGCGGCGGCGCGCCGCTCGAGCCGCGCCGCGTCCTCGCGGAAGGACCTCGAGGACTTGGACTCGCCCTCGTCGCGGTCGCCGCCGTAGCCGTCGTCGTCCTCCAGCAAGTCCTCGAGCTCGTAGACGATGTCGACGACCAGCTCGACCTATTTTACTTTGTTCTGCTTTGCTCTGCGATTGGAAACGCACCCAGTCCTCGGCGTCGTCGTCGTCATCCTCGTCGAGCCGGGGCGGCATCACAGAGAACAAAGCACGCAGTCCTCGTCGAGCCGGGGCGGCATCACAGAACAAAAGCTTGCAGAGGCTGCAGATGGAGGCGGCCCTGCATGATTGAACCGCATCTTGAACCGCAGCTTCTACCTCAAGCGTGCCGCAACTCCTTCGCACCGAGACGCCTGAAGTCAAACCGAGCAGTGCGTCGATCAGCTGCCCCCTTCGCGCGCCGCGACAGCGCCGATCACCAATCCCGCAAGCACCAAAAGCCGTCTCATCCGCGTTGCATCGCCGTTCCGAACAAAAACAAGCCATGACGTCGCAGCGAACGCGCGCGCTCTACGTCCTGGGCCCGGACGCCGTGGGCGTCTCCCTCGCGCACGCGGCGAGCCACCTCGAGCGCCTCGCCTGGACCTACCACCCGTCCATGAAGATGAGCTGGTCCGTCGTCGTCGTCCGCGGGCCCGGCGCGCACGAGGCGAGCGCGGCGTCGTCGCAGAGCCAGCTGGCGGCGCTCCAGGGCGTCGTCGGCGAGGGCCGGAGCCTCGCGGACGTGGCGGCCATGGAGCGGCTCCAGGGCTCGTCGACGCCCGTCCTCGAGCGGGCCTACGAGCTCGCGCTCGTGGAAGCTTCCGCCGCGCGCGCGGACCCGGCCGCGGTCCGGCGGCTCCGGGCGTCCGCGACGTCCACGGTCGCGACGACGCTCGACTTCGAGGCCTTCTGCGGGTCCCACTGCGCCCGCGCCTGCGGGTTTGAAGGCGAGCCGAACCCCCTGCGCTTCGAGTACCACACGCAGCGGGTCCTCGAGGACGTCTGGTCCGTCGTCCGGCCGACGCGCGAGGCGCGGAACGCGGCGCCCGCGGCCGCCGCGGCGGGCCGCTACAACCTCGGCGACGCGCTGGACGCGCGGCGCGCCGAGGCCCTCGTGCTCACGCGGCGCCGGGGCCCGTTCCTCGCGAACTTTGCCAACGACCGGTTCTGGGAGGTCACGGGCTGGCCGTGCAAGTCAGGGCAGCAAAAGGGTGATTCAACGTCGCTTCAACGTGAGTGTTCCGCGCGCGCGCGTTTCGGAAACAGCACCCACGCTTCGAGAGCGCTCCGAGAGATGATCGCTCGTCCAAAAATCAGCCGAAACGAGCGGAAAACGACCGAGATAGGAGCCTTTGAAGTTGGGAATTTCGCACCCTTTTGCTGCCCAGGTGCAAGAGCAAACGGGGCATGAACCTCAACTTCCTCCAGGGCGCGGACACGTCGGCCGACGCGAAGCGGCGCCTCCACGAGGCCCTGGCCCGGCTCCGCGACGCGTCGGCCCCGGGCGAGGTCACGGCGTCGCTCCGGAACTACACGAACGACGGCGAGGCGTTCCGCGTGCATTTGACGGTGACGCCGTGCGACGACGCGGCGCTGCTCGTGGGCCGCGTCGAGCGCGGGCCCGACGACCCCGCCATGCCGGAGACCGCGGCCTTCCGGCCCCTGGAGACGGCCGCGGACGCGGCGAAGCGGCGGAAGACGGCGGAGCCCGACGAGGCGCTCGCGGAAGCGTTCGTCCGCGAGGCGCTCGACGACGACGCGGCCGCCGTTGTGGTGACGGAGGCGCGCCACCCCTTCAAAATCGTCTACGTCAACGACGCCTGGGCGCGGCTCTGCGAGTTCGACAAGGCCGAGTGCGTCGGCAAGTCCAATCAGCTCATCCAGGGCCCGGAGACGGACTTCGAGCTCTGCCGGCGCAAGATGGCCGAGCTCCTCGCGCCGCCCCACACCTGCGCCATGACCCAGGTCAACTACAAGCAGTCCGGCGAGCCCTTCCGGAACCGCGTGACCATCCGTCCCGTCCTCGACGCCGCGCGCGAGCCCCGCTACTTCGTCGCCAAGCTCGACCAGGAGGACCCGCCGCCGGGCCTCGCCCTCGGCGGCGCGGGCGTCGTCCTCCAGCCGCCCGCGGCCGCCGCCGCGTGAAAGCGCCCCCCTCCCCTTCGTTCTCTCCCCCCTTCGTGACCTCCGACCGCGCCCGTCGCGTAACGACCTCCGCGCCCGAGCTCGGGGGAGGACTCGGGCGGCCGCCCCGCCGGGGCGACCAGCTGCTGGGCGCGCGCGTTCAAGCGCACGCCTCGGAGCGTGCGAGGCTCGCGCGCGCCGCCGACGTCGGCGCCCGCACGGCATATGCGCCATCATGATCGGCACTTCATCCGGCTCGCTTTCGTACCTACTTTACCCCCAATCTTATGTCCGCCCTCAATGTTGGGGGAAGCACCTTGGTCGCGATTGCAGTTATGACTGGCGGACGCGAGACGCCTCGCGAGGTCGGAATTGATTGTATCCCCGGCGAGCGAGCCTCTCCACAGCTGGCAGGCGTCGAGAATTCGAGGGCAGCGGCTGCCGCCTGCGCCCTTCACCGGTTTCCACCTCCGCCCGCGCACACGCGCCGGTGCCGGGGCCGCGTCGTCGCGTCCGCCGGCACCGCTAGGCGCGGGACACCGCATCCGCCGCGTTTTTCCGCGGACCAAACCCCCCCCCGTCTCGGAATTCGAAAGAATCCTCGCAGCGCCGGGCGAACGACCCGAAATGCCCAAGGACCTCCAGCAGCTCCAGCCCCCGCCGGCGGACGGCGACGAGCCCATGTTGGACGGGCGCGCGGACGAGCCGGCGGCGCCCGGGGCGGTCCCGCCGCGCGGCCGGAGCCCGCCGGAGCGCGCGGGCGAGCGGAGCCCGAACTCGGCGTCGAGCGGCGGCTCCTACGGGGGCCTCGAGGGCCTCACGGACCTCGGCGGCATGGGCATGCCCGGGGATTTGGGGCTCACGGGCTTCGTGCCGTCCGCGTGGACCGACGACATGGACTTCATGTGCGAGGGCCTCCGCGAGGACAGGACGCGGCGCCGGTCGTCGTCCAAGTCCGACGACAGCGACAAGTCCTCCGGGTCCGGCGGCCGCCACGCCGCGTCCCGCTTCAAGGCCCACGCCGCGGACCCGCGCCGCGGCCGGTCCGGCTCCGCGCCGCCGCGGCACCGCCGCGACGACGCGCCCCGGCGCCGCGCGCCGCCCGAGCCCCGGGGCCCGCCGCGCCGCGACGACCTCATCGCGCCCCTGCCGGCCTTCGCGACGGGCTACGACGCCTACGCGCTCCACGCGCCGCCGCCGCCGCTCCGGCCCGCGCCCGAGCCCGCGGGCTTCGGTTCGGAGTGGAGCCCGCTAACAGGCGGCTACGCCGCGCCGCCGCCGGCCGAGGGCGCCGCGCCCTGGTACGACGCGGACCGCCAGGCGACGAGCCTGCCCGCGACGGCCGAGGAGGCGAGCGACGCGTCCGGGTCGGGCGCGCCGCGGCCCTCGGAGCCCGCGGCGCAGCCGCAGAAGAAGCCGAGCTCGCGGCGCCGCGCGCGGCCCCTGGCGCCCCCGGGCGTCCAGCTCAGCGCCGACGAGCGCACGGCCCTCGAGCGCGAGCGGAACCGCGAGCACGCGCGGAACACGCGCGCGCGGAAGAAGGAGGCCATCGAGAAGCTCAAGCACGACGTCGAGGCCTGGGAGGTCGAGACGCGGCGCACGGAGGAGCGGCGCGCCGTCAAGGAGCGCAAGTCCGAGCGCCACGAGCGCCTCCTCGCCGAGGTCTTCCGCGCGCGGGGCGAGGCCGTCGTCGACCCCGAGGTCTGGGCGTCGTGGCTCGCGCCGGGCTTCGAGCTCTGGCAGCCCCAGAGCGACTACGTGGCCCACCGGCCCTCGGACGTCGTCCGCGAGCGCCGCGTGAGCCGCGGCGTCGCGGGCATGGCCGACGACGTCGCGGCCTGGGCCGTCTTCATGCACGGCGTCGGCCGGTCCGGCGCGTTCTCGTCGCGCATGGCGGAGCCGCCGGCCTACGAGTGCCGCCACATCCACGCCGACGACAAGGTCGACCCGTCGACCTTTGGGATGTTCGGCGCCGGCGGGGCGCCGCCGCGGCGGCCGCCGCCGCCGGCGAGCAGCCCGCGCGTCCGCGACGACGAGGTGTCGACGGACGACGAGGACGCGCGCGAGCGCCGCGTGGCCTACGCCCGCGACACGATCATGGGCTTCTGGGCGCTGCGGACTTTGGACGCCCAGCGCCACGGCGCGCGCTGCGAGGTCGCGCTCCGCGGCATGTACTGCGCGCGGTTCGTCGGCGGCGGCGACGCCACGGCCGAGAACCCCATCAAGCTCCTGCGCCTCGAGCTCGCCTACGACATGCAGTCCTTCGCGCGCACCGTCGAGGCCGCGGCGTCCGCGCCCCTCCCCTACGCGCCCAACAGCCTCTACGACGCGACGTTCCACGACGACCCCCGCGCCAAGGTCGTCACGACGGCGCGCCGGCCCTTCGTCATCGCCAACGTCAACCAGGCCTGGCTCGACCTCTGCGGCTTCGGCAAGGACGAGGTCCTCGGGCGCACCATGTCCTGCATCCAGGGCGAGCTCACCGACAGGCGCGCCGTCGAGTCCGTCCACGCCGCCGTCGCCGCGGGCCGCGCCGCGGACATGACGCTCATCAACTACACCTCCAAGGGCGACGCCTTCCTCAACTACCTCCGGGTCTTCCCCCTCTACGCGGACGCGAACCCGAACCAGCGGCCCTCCAACTACCTCGGCATCCTCGAGGACCACGCGAAGCGCCGCCACGCGAAGCTCGACGACGGCCCCACCGCATGAGCACCGCGAAAGCATTCCCCCCCCCCCCCCTCTCCCCCGCCGCTTCGCTGTCGTCGCGAGTAACCTCGAGCGCTCGCACCTTACGGGCGGCTGGGGGGGCGCAACAACACAACAGGGGGGGGCTTTCTGGCGCGCGATCACACGGCCGCGCGGAGGTGGCCGAAGGCGCCGGTCTCCTCGGCGCGCCAGCTCAGCTGCTCGATGTACTCGAGGGCGAGCTCGACGGAGAGGGCGATGTCCTCGGGCTGGCCGTCGTCGTCCTCGAGCGACGGCGCGGACGCGATCGAGTTGTCGGACGCGAGCACCTCCTCGGCGATGTCCCAGGCCCAGGGCGCGCCGGAGGCCTGGGCCTCGGCGACGGCGGCGTCGCGCGCGGCGGCGTCGGGGTGCGCGGCGCGCGACGCCCACGGCGCCGCGAGGTTCGCGAGCGGGATCGGCGACACGCCGTCGTCGATGACGTTGGCCGCGGACGCGCGGCGCCGCGCGGACCGGTAGGTGCGCAGCCAGGCCACGTACTCGCGGCTCGAGCTCATGCGCGCCAGGAGCTCGAGGTCCGCCTCGCGCTCCGAAACGGGGTAGGCCTCCCGCGCGTCCGGCGTGTGCCGCGCGTCGCGCTGGCGACATTCTTCGAGGAGCGCGTACGAGATCTTCGCCTCCTGGCTGTCGACGCCGTAGCGCGCCTCGGACTCGCGCGCGGCGCTGACGAGCGCCGCGTCGCAGGCCGCGAGGTCGATGGAGATCTTCCGGTTGTCGGGCGACGCCACGGCCGCGAGGGCGCGCCACCGGTCCGCGTCGTTCGACGTGAGCCGCGGCGGCGCGAGGGACGTCGTCGACGCCAAGACCATGGTCATGCCCGTCCCGAAGCGCATCCTGACGAAGCGGATTACTCTTGACGGCAAACCGCGCGGGCGAATGTGGCGCGTCACAGCGTTGTTTGGCGCGCGCTGATTGGCGGAGGCCGTGATCTACACACATGAGCCTCCATCGCCGCCGCGCCGCCACGGATCGCTGCGCTCGCGCCGACGCTCGCACCGCGCGTGATCGACGAGGATGGTGGCTCGGCTGTCCTCGCTGCTCTTCGCGACGCCATCCTCGCACAGTTCGGTGCCGCCAGGACCCCTGTCGACCCCTGGCGTACAATTTGCCACAGCGGACCTCCAAGGACGCCGCAAAGAGGGGGGGTGTTGCTCCGCCACTGGCGTCGGCGGCACCCCTGCGTGCGGAGCGGGGTGGTACATCTTACGCAACGTAAATGGCCTACCCCAGCCGTCACACCGACGTCGCACCCAAAACCAAGGGGCGTATCCAACGCCATCGATGGTGACGCGCTTCGCTGGCACGGACTTGTACGCCGCGGCAGCCCCGCGGAGACGAGGCCCGCGCGGTGGAATTTGGTCGACGCCAGAACCACCTCCGATGGGGGCACCGACGGTCAGGCTTACGCCTAGGGGTCATGGAAGGCCACTCCGACCACCAGAGCGGGCTGCCGTGCGTCGGAAGCTTGGGCTCAGAGGTCTCCGCTCCCGGCCCGCGCGTACGTGTTTGGTACTCAAGCCAGCGAAACGGCTAGCCATTCGTCCCAATCCGAGCGCTTGTTTTTGTCACGTATAGCCACCGGGCGTCCCTGGCCGCTAGCCAAAAACCGCACGTTCGGGCGTCCGACGCGTCGGCCATCGGACGCCGTCGCCGGAGCAAGACCCCCCATCGCAAAGTCCGGGACACGACACCGTGTCGATAAAAATTGGCAGGCGCCGACGCGCTGTCAACGCAACCAAACCGCCCAGCTGTGCGCGACCCAT